>NW_004797389.1:1355637-1361094 GCF_000002075.1 Aplysia californica
TAGATAGATAGATAGATAGATAGATAGATAGATAGATAGATAGATAGATAGATAGCAGGCGAATTTCCACTTCGGTTGGCATGCTGGCAGGCAGCAGGTTTTTGTAAGTACTAGCATTGACATGGAGATTTTGACCAACATCTCTATGCTTCCCTGAGCATCATAACGCACGTCCTCCCCAACCCACTCCCCGTTTGTCCTGTTTGCTTGAATGAAATGACATGAAATGTTCCATCGGCACCACAGGCAGGACGAGCCTCCCACAATAGTATTTGATTCTCTGTCACGGGCTTGGAGGAATCCAGTGTTAACTACAAAGTATCGAACAGATGATAGTACTTCTTTTCCCCTATAAAATGTTCGTACCTCTTCCAGTAATAATTATGAAATTTCCCTTATAGAATTATTTGCTTTGAAGATGATAATGCTCAATGTTTCTCTACACTAGGTTCGATTTCATCTGTCTTTGTTTCCCCAGCTTCGATCTACCAGGTAATCTCGAGAATTTGTTACATATGTAGTCCGTTTACCAGACTGGACAAGTGTGGTCCAGATGACACAGGGCTTATCAAAACATCGGAGCAACACCCTTCTCAAACGACACCCCCCCCCCCTTTCCTCATAATAAAACTCTCATTTTTCCTACACGTTTTCCTAAAATAAATTCATACTAGTACAGAACCCATCAAAATAAACTAATCTCTGCACCCCGAATCCACTGAAATTATTTCAAAAAATTCCGTAACCCCTAACTCCACATCCCATGCCATCTCAGAACCCCTCTCTTCCTGGAATAAAATATATTTCGTACGTCTCCTTCCTCCCTTCCAACCTCTTCCCATTCAAACAAATTACTGCATCACTACGCTGCATCCCTTCCCCTTTACAACATACCTTTTTATTATTATTTCTACCCCAGCGCCGAACCTCCCTCTTCCCTAGGAAAAATAAATCAAGCAAATGAAAAGAAAAGAACTAGCATGTGTCTGTACCTAGGCCTAATCATTAACCCAAATCCCAACCTTACCCTAACCCTAACTCAAACCCTAACCCTAACCGAAATCCTAACCCTAACACTAACCCTAACCTTATCCCTAACCATAAACCTAACCCAAACCCTAATCCAAACCCTAACCCAAACATTAACCCAAACCCCGACCAAACAATAACCCTAATCCCTAATCGTAACCCTAACCATAATAATACCCCCAACCTTAACCCCAACCCTTAACTTTTAACCTTAATCTAACCTAACACTAACACTAACCCAAACCCTGTCTAATCCCTAACCCAAACCCCAACCCTAACCCAAACCCTAATCCAAACCCTAACCCAAACCCTAACCGAAACAATAACTCAAGCCCTAACCAAAACCCAAACCCTATCTCAAACTCTAACCCCAACACTAACCCTTAACCCCTATTCCTAACCTAACACTAATCCTTACCCCTATCCTAACCCTAACCCTAACCTAACCCCACCCGAACCCTAACCCTAACCAGAGCCCCAGGTCTTCACCACTAGCTCTAACCTTAACTCTAACCACTAGGCATAACCCTAGCCCCATATCCTTTACCCCTAACCACTAACCCCTAACCCTTAACCCTTTAACCTTAAATCCTAACTCTAGCCCTAACCATAACCTTAACACTGTGTGATATCATCATCATCATCATCATCATCATCATCATCATCATCATCATCATCATCATCATCATCATCATCATCATCATCATCATCATTGTAAATAGCAGGGAATAAAAAAGGTTGAGACTGGTAGAATTTTCAAAGTTTATACAGGTTCAACGTTTCGCCCGGTAAAGGGCTTCATCAGGGAAATGATACTAAAAATAATGTAAGATCTAATAACTACAAGCTATAGCATCATCATCATCGTCATCATTTCTCACTCCGTGTCACCGAAAAGAACTCTCTAAATGTCATATCCTGGGATTTAGTCTCCACCTCTGTCCAGCTGTATCCCATCTCCTGTATGACCGAATAATAATTATTATTATCATCCCCTCCCCTTTCCATTCCTCTCTCCACCCTCGTCTTCCTCCACCCTTACACCCACCCTTCTCATTCTATAAAAGTCGTGACTATGGGGTGGATTCATGAGATCCTCTCCCCTCCATCACCATCCCCCACCCTAGCTCCACCTCCACCCACCTCGTCCCCCATCCACAACATTCTACTAAATTCGTGAACTATGGGACGGATTCTTCACACGCTGTTCAGAGTTTGCCTTGAATTGACCCAGACCGTCTGTCGTTGTAAAAATGTCCAACTCTTCAGACTCCCTGTTTCCAAAAGACTGGGATCTTGTTACACAATTGCACTACCCTTTTTTCTGAAATGTTGAATAATAATATATAAATGAGCACTAAGAGAAATTGGCTCAGACCTTTGGTAGCCACAAGTTTCATAATACCATCCTCTCAGCCCCTTTGTTGCCAAAAGCCACACGTTTCATATATTATCATCATCTCAGCCCTTGTGAAGTCAAAAGTTCCACATAGTCCTCTCAGCCTTTTGATAGTCAAAAGTTCCACTTAATCCTCTCAGCCGTTTGGTAGCCAAAGATTCCACATAGTTTACTCAGCCATTTTTTTTCCACAAGTCCCATAAAATCGTCTTCTCAGCCGTTTAGTAAGGAAACGTTCAACATAGTCCTCTCAGCCTTTTGATAGCCAAAAGTTCCACATAGTCTTCTCAGCCCTTATGTAGCTGCAAGTTCCATAATTTTGTCCTCTCAGCCCTTTGGTAGCTACAAGTTCCACAAAGGCCTTTCAGCCCTTTGGTGCCCAAAAAGTTCCTCATAGTCTTCTCAGCCCTTTGGCAGCGAATAGTTCCTCTCTTATACATTAAAAGTTTGTAGACCCCGCTCAAGGCAAACAAAGCGGACGTGAACAGTTCGAACCAGCGGAGAGAATCAGTCCTGTCGTTCTTGTGTCTAACTGTGGGTTACGCTGTGTGTCTTCTCTCCACTAGTGGACGGCGAGTGGTTGTCCTGGCGAGCGTGGGGCGGGTGCTCCAGCTCGTGCGGCGGCGGCGTGCAGACGCGGGTGCGACACTGCCAGCAACCTCTGCACGGCGGACTCGTCTGTGACGGCAACGGCGAGGACTCGAGGGCCTGCAATGAGCACAACTGTCCCAGTGGGTGGCACGGATGGGTCACCGTCACCTCACTAGACTAGCTACCATACACTTGGAGTGGAATATCCTAGACTGTCGTCGGTGTTGCAAGCAATCCACTTAAGTCTATTTGGCTACATTTTACGTCAGAGGGAAAAAAACCCTAGATTTTGTTGTCATGTTCCCGTCAGGAAACAAAAAAAAAGCAAGAAAATCGTAAGCCTTGACAATAGCATTAAACTGCATTTTGGTGATGCTGAAAGGTTCATCTTTGATGGCGCTTTGAGAGGGTGTAAACATCGAGAATTTTCCAAATTTGGACTTGAGTGGACTGCTTGCGACAGCGACGATGTGCACTGTGGCGTCATTCCGGTCCATCATGAACCACGTCATTTGATTCTGTTTGGAATTAAATGGAAAGCAAGGAGGGAAAGGTTGCGCGTGCACTCAGCTAAACGAGGTTGGTGGTTTTGCCCTTCAATAATCGCGCGTCCACAGTACACGGTCCGGGATGTTCTAACTCAAGTCCATGGTGACGACACAGCTCATAGCGCCGGGTTATGCTCTCACAAGTTAGCCACTTCTCGCAAAACTGACTTGACTTGTCAATTCTTCCTTTTTCAAGTACTTTGGCAGTCTTTTTTTTTAAATAGCGCCATTTAAGGAAACGTTTTTTTCCTGTTTATCGAGCATGACAGGTTTCAAATTAAAATCGGGCTTTTGATTTAAGGGAAGAAAATCGAGTCCTCAAACCAGACATTATTGGTCCTCTGCTGCCATCTTGACCTACTTTCAATCGTTGACTCTTCCTACTGTGCAACGTTCTTTGAATCACCTACCACCTCCTAAACGATCTAACTTGTGTCTTTGGAGGAGTAAAACACCTACATTCAAAATACATTGGTTTAATCAACTCAAATCATAGAAACCTGGACAAGTAGTTTGGAAGGTAAGACAGGAAGGATGAGGAATGAGTAAAAGATCAGTTTTTTTCCTCTATGCCGTTCTCTCTATCCGCGTTTCCGCTCTTCGACGAGACAGACGTTTTATCGGACCACAACGTGTTTGGCGTTTTCACAACGTACGTCAAAGTCAGACTTTGCTTGAAGGTTAACAAGATTCTGAGAACATGACTTGGTCCCACGACATGGCACGGTTCATGCGGTGGAGTTGTAGTGACAGCAACTGGTGAAAAACAAATAATGAATAGCATTTGTGTTGAGCACATACTCGCTCAACAGTAAGATCTATTCACTTTACAATGTGTACTATTACCCTATCACTATCATATCTTAGAACACTCAGAAATATTATCGGCTTCCTGGGAAGCATACAAAGCAAGCAGCAGTTGATTAAGGGCTTAAACACTAATCAGCTTACAAGATCTTTCGCTATCGGGTATTATGAATACTGGTCTCCCGATAAAAAGGTGGTGCATTATATCAGCAATAAGTCAAGTACGCTTTGGAGATTTCCGTTTGCTTTTATCTGAGCAGCGTTTGGGCCTATACAGAACAGCAGAAGCTAGCTTTTAAAAAAACTGGAATAGGGAAACAATGGTTCAATTGTTAAAGATGTTTTTATACAGCGATTTCTCCATAGAAACGAAAACCTGCAATGTTATAAATTTTTAAGTTCCTAAATCATGAAAATAATGCTTGGTCATGGTTTTATTAATTTTGAATGCTACCTTTGTAAAAATTGTGAAGGACTGAAGACTGTACTGACTTTTTTTCTTTAAAAGTGACATAAAGGTTAACGCTACCAGAAATGTTTATTTATTATAATATAGATGACAGTGAGCAGGCTGATTTGATACATTAAAAAGATGTTTCTACTACTTCATTGCTATGAAAAAAAACCCCACATCCTAACGTTGTCAGTGGTAGACCTGGAAGCTCTCACTTTAACGTCAGAACCAGTTGCTGCCGACTCTGTCTTCGGCTGTCCAGTGAACTGACCAGTTGCCGAGACACCCACTCCCGCGCAGAACCATGCCTCAGTAGTGCACAGAGATATTAAGACCCATTCCATCCATATAGTACACCCCCACCCCCCCTAAATAAACTCCTTCTTTCCTATCAAACATGTATCGTCATTATCTCTCCTTCGTCTTTTTTTTTATTTGTTTGTTTGTTACCTTCTATTAACACTCCTATTCATCGGCTCTTGCATGACCTATTTGTGTTGCAAGTGCCGTAAAACTCTTATTAAAACTAAAACCGAACAAAGATCCTGTTTCCGTTTGATTGTTGTAAGTTCACCTTTCACACACACACACACACACACACACACACACACACACACACACACACACAC
>NW_004797389.1:1363496-1366888 GCF_000002075.1 Aplysia californica
TGGCTACATAGTTATAGGTCAAATAAATGTCGAAAATTAGAGGTGTTATTACTAGAAAGCAAAAAACCAAAGAACAAGAGGAGAAATAAGAACAATTATATATTGATAGAAAAGAGAGAGCAAAGGCTACCTCTAGTACTAGCCCTGCGATAGGAAAATGAACTGTTAATATTGAAGGAACAGTTGGGTCCAAAGAGTTATTGTTCAGTGAACTTGCACGATGGAGAACGTCTAGAGCTTCTGATAGACCGATTCCCCACAACCGTTTCAGTCGACGGCGTGTGGAACACCTGGTCCTTGTGGTCCGCGTGCTCTGTGACGTGTGCCTGGGGCACCCAATGGCGGAACCGGACGTGTGAGGGTCCCTTCTACGACGGTCAGCCATGTGAGGGGGAGGACAACCAGACACAGGCCTGCCACCCGCGAAAGTGTCCAGGTAGGGCGCAAAAACTTTGTCTGTGGTACCTCCATGTTTACCGTGCATTCCGCAAGAACCTCTTCTTTGTTACCAAACGTTACAAAGATTACCGTACGACATTCCGCCAACACCTCGGATTTATTATCTTCACGTATACCTTACATTTCGCAAAGGTCTCGTCCTTGCTTTACTATGTATACCTTATATTTTATGAAAGTCTCCTCTTTGTTGTCTTCACGTACACCTTAAAATTCGCTAAAGTCTTTTCTTTGCTACCTTTATAACGCATACCTTACATTCTGCAATAACCACGTCTGTGTTATCTTCATGTCTACCTTACATTTCACCTGGTCAACCTGCCGCTACATGAGATGGTTGTTACACATTGTAGAGAGCTGGGGTCCATATTAGTTTGTTACTTGTTACGTAAAGCTACTAGTAGTTATAAGAGTAAGAACAATGACGATGTCCAGGTCAACTAAAGAGGAGAATATTTCTTAAGCGATATAAAAGAAATACAGGTTTAGATGACTTGTGCCTTTTTCTATGGCCAATGAGATCAATTCTGGCAAGCCCAGTACAATCAGGGATGAGATAATCACCCAGAAGCCGGGTGTGTCACTGTTAGAGTTAGAGGAAATTGCCAAGGACAGCCAGGCATGGCGTCGACTGCTCTCTGCCTTGTGTACGAGTACCTAGCGGTACCTGGAGAGAGTAAGCAAGTAAGTAATTAAGTCCGTCTGTCAATCAATCAATAAGTCAGTTAGTCAATCCGTCAATCAGTATGTTAGTCAATCAGTCAGTCGGTTGGTGTGTCAGTTAATCAGTCAGTCTGTCAGAAAGTCAGTCAGTCATTCAGTCAATCAGTAACCTCTGGCATTGATAAATAACGAAACTGGGGATAAGGGAGAGAGAGAGAGAGAGAGAGAGAGAGAGAGAGAGAGAGAGAGAGATTCTCTCGAGGAACAATACGCATGTCTGGCCAGACCCAGGTACGTACCGTCCTCGACAAATGTTTAGTATCCTCTAGACTGCATGGTCAAACTGTGACAGTGGCCGTTTCGTTGTCACACTTCTCTTTGCTTGGAACCAGGTGATTGCATCTGATCTCCATTCTTTAGGAGCACATTTAGAGCATGATACACTTTGCCTGGAAGGTAGACAAACAGGAAGTAGATCTTAGAGCAGAATGCATGATACAGCTTTGCCTGGAAGGTAAACAAAGAGGAAGTAGGTCTTAAAGCAGAATGCATGATACAGCTTTGTCTGGACGGTAGACAAAGAGGAAGTAGGTTGCCCGAGTACTTCTTCCCTCCCTTCAGATCTTGACTTCCCTGATATAATACAAAGGAGAAACATCGTCAATACGTCTGGAATCAAGGAAGGTGTAAGGATTAAGTAGGCCCACACTGCCATATTATTATTTAGATGCCGCATTTTTAAGATCATAGTTCATACATGTCTAATTTAAAGGCACATCGCTGGAAAATGTTTTTAAAAAGACAGTTTGGAACGAAAAAGGGAACCTATGGAATGTGGGGGAGGGGGGAGTTTTTCTTATGAATGAGCCAATTCGAACTTAGTATGTTACTTGCTTGTGAATTGCTTCTCTTTCCCTGCATTTGTATCTGATATTACATTTATTCTTACATAATACTTTCTTGAATTCTTTTAATGCACGTATGTGTTGATGTTTCTTCCGATGTTATCCAACAATATTATGCCTGTGTAGGGATATCAGAGTTCGATATGTACTTTAGAAACAAATGCCACCCCCCCCCCCCCCGGACCTTTTCTTTCTCTTTAGCTCACGAGCATGTTAGAACAAGTCGTCTCAGTGTAACTTACACCTTAAGAATGTCTTCTCGTTTTCTTGTTCCATGTACTTTACGACTTTTATTATCATAATCTAAATATATTTTTCCTCACATTAATGGTGCAATGTTTTATGTGTTTACTTTTTTTTACAGGGAGTCAATTTTATTCGAATATTTGTTCTTTTGGTAGACAGCAAATGTGCATGCAAAGTTGTTCCATCTCTATTATACACAGTGATTGTTTATCCAGAAGTATCTCCCCAGCACTGTAAATGTCAACGAAACGAAATAAAAGTAATCCGCATGGGAAAACCTATGAGAATTGAGTTACATATCACAGATATGTCGATGGGAATTGAATTACACGTTAGAGATGTAACAGATTAGATTGGAAAATGTCCATTCTGCTATTAGAAGCTAACAGCAAAATTGTTCTTGGTCTATTAGATAATCATCTTCGGTGGTTCGGACAATTGAATGACTTTTGAGACAAGACGAAAGACGTTTGAGAAAAGACGAATGACGTTTGAGTATGAGAAAAAATGAATGATGTTTGAGAAAAGACGAACGAAATTTTGAAAAAAAGACAAACGATGTAAGAAAAAAGACGAATGACGTATGAGAAAAGACGAATGGCGTATGAGACAAGACATGAGAAAACCCAATTAATGACGTGTGAGAAAAGACGAATGACGCGTCAGATGCTTGCCGTTCTCAGTTGACGGCCATTGGATGGACTGGGAGAGCTGGCAGGCGTGCAGTGTGTCTTGTGGTGGCGGCATGCGCATGCGCGAACGTGACTGCTACCAGGGGCTGCACGGCGGCAAAAACTGCACAGGCAGCGACACAGAAGACGGAGTGTGTAACGAACAGTCCTGCCCAGGTATCGTTAGCCTAGGACACATGTGTCTGACGGCGCCCCACTGTGTGCACTTTCTGTTTCCGTTCACAGGAAAAGCTGGTTACTGGGACATACACGACAATAATTTTGTTTTCTGCGGAAGTAGAGGTGTCACGAGACATCCACGTCTCCGGGAAAGGGAAAACAAGAGAAAAAAAGTATGTTCAAAGTTATATTCACATCAATATAATTTGCTTGGCTTATCTAAAAGTAAAGTCAAAATAAAGCTGCAGCAGTGCCCTATAAAACGGGGGAT
>NW_004797389.1:1368051-1369160 GCF_000002075.1 Aplysia californica
TAAATAAATAAATAAATAAATAAATAAATAAATAAATAAATAAATAAATAAATAAGACAACAGAGCAGCGATTCTTCTAGTGAATCAAGAGATGAAGTATTACTAAGGTGAGAAGAAAGGTGAAAAGAATGCTCAATGGTTATAGAAAGCGGGTCACGGTTTGTTCTCTAGTCGCTCCAAGGTTCCTTGCACGCCACCTTTGATCACTCAGTTTTATTTTCGCTTCCACCAAGAGGTGTTTTTTTTTGAGTGCCTTGATGTTACGTGCGTTTGTGTGTGTCTGTTGAAACTCAGAAATGTATCGTCAACTTATCATGTGTAAAAGTAGAGAGATCCGCCAGGGTTGCCATACTTCCTATGGCCTTTCCTTGCCTCCTAACAGCTGTGATCGAACAGTCGAACGAAAATTGTGATTAGTATCCAATCGAATCAATATTGGCCAAAAATCAACACTTACTTAAAGTAAAGGAAATAATAATATTGTCCAAGAGTATATGGTGATTATGTAGTCGACAGTAAAATAAAACATCTGCAAAAAGAAGCAGGGATCTATAAGAAATCGAAATTTTTTATCTTATGTAAAGCTTTCAACTTTTGAAGTAGACAAACCATCTACCTTTCTTCATTGAAAAATCTGTATCCTACGCTCATTTTGGATCGTTTTAACTCTCCAGACTTTCGCGTTTTCGAAGTGGGATATATATAAATATATTTATACATTTTTTTTTAAATTGTAAAGATGTCCATATCTTGCCACAACGACTGTTTAAAATAAAATTAGTCTATCTTTGCGAATCAAATAATAGTGGTTTGTTCTGACAAATGTAGAAACAGTGTTCTAGTTCTGCGACTTGCATTCTCCTCTAAGAAAAGGCATTTGATTGATTCTGATTTAAGTCTGCTATAACTATGCCAGAGTTATCCTTTTCTTTCTTTGACGACGTCACGAAACATCAGAGGTGTCACTGGAGTGCTGTCGACATCACGTGGTGCGTGATAGTACTTCCGTCAAGAGTACATCGTAATCGTAACTACTACAACAACAATGTTGATGACAAGAAGAAGAAGAAGAAGAAGAAGAAGAAGAAGAAGAAGAAGAAGAAGAAGAA
>NW_004797389.1:1369584-1371030 GCF_000002075.1 Aplysia californica
TAAGTATTTTACGGCGCTTGCAACTGTGTAAGGTCATATGAGCCCGCGGGACGCACCAAACATTTTCAGTTAGTAGGAAATTTCGAATTTTCCCCAGGTTGAGGCCGAAGCTTATTCTTATCGAATTTTAGACCACCAAGGATTCTTTAACGTGCGCAACTTGCACACGGGATCTCCAAGATTTTTCGCCCTTGTCCGAGAAGGCTAGGTGTAGATCTTACCTACCATAAGATCAGAGGGTGTTTGCTGAAAGACAGCAGTTAGAAGGACCCAAGAAGTAGCAGTAGAAAAGCTGTAGAAAAAGTCAGGAGCCCAGAGGAGTGGGTAAAGGTGAGGGCGTGGGGGCAGAAAGTGGAGACGAAAGCAGACGGCAGAACATTGCTAGAGAGCAGGAAAGGAGGTGAAAGGAGACAATTATTTTAGAGAAGAAAAATGTTCTGTCGCTACCCGGATTCGAACCCTGGACCTATGAAAAAGAGGCGAGCACCTTAACCTCGAGGCCACGAGAGCCCCCGTTTCTTAATCTGAGGTGGGTGTTGGTTACATGTGTTCGAGAAGGATTGTTTCGTCGAAATTCAAGTTTTAAATGTTACAAAAGCAAGAGAGGGTTCCCAATTCAGGTGTTACTGTTATTAAAAGAATAAATCACGTCGTGAGCCGTGCTATTAGAATGCGTTACTTCTTGGAATCCACAAATGGAGATATTGGCCGAAACTCGACACTGGGGTCAAATTTGTAAATTTTCAATTTATGCCATTTTCTTCAAGTTCAACTTGTCTTTTATTATACTTTCGTACTTATGAATTGTACAAACCCCACCTATAATCATGACACATCTATTTCCAAAAGTAAACTCCGAGAAGTGTCTAGTTTTGCCATCCTCTCTCTTGAAAAATTATCTCTCTGGGCTTAGAACATCTGGACAGTTTGCCGACGATGTTCACCTCGGCTCTATAAGACAAAGGTTGGAGGAACATCAGAAGAGAAAACAATAGATTTGTGAGTTGATCATTTTCCAGCTGTGGTAAGTGATGTCATGTTAATCGAACACACATAGCAACACGAGTGACTGCTGCTGCAGTGAGTGTGTCTATGAAGTCACATATACACCGCAGTGTCCATTATTTCAGCTCACATGGAATCAAATATTATTCTAAAAAGCTGTAATAATATTTCAAAAAGACCTCCTATATCCGAGAGCGATAAAGCAACATGCAATCAACAACGGACGTCCAAAGTCCTGTTAGGAAATGATAATGCTGACTTCATAAATTAATTTGTTCTCAAGCCAGCAGCTGCATTATTATTTTGCTGCGTGATTGCTTTGGGTCCCGAGAGTGCTAGAACAATGTGAGGCATTGTGATGAAATCAGGCGCTTATCAATGTAATGAAAACGAAGAAACCAACGTTTTTCCACATGTGTCAGGTTTAATTATTAATTTTTA
>NW_004797389.1:1373074-1374423 GCF_000002075.1 Aplysia californica
GAGAGAGAGAGAGAGAGAGAGAGAGAGAGAGAGAGAGAGAGAGAGAGAGAGTCTATATGTCTGTCAGTGTGAGAGCGCGCGCTTAATTCTGAACGCCTGCGTCTGTGTCTGCCTGTCTATTTACACCAAATAAACAGACATGATATCAGCAGCAGTACACATCTGTGAAGACTCGAACCCTGACCCTTCATCTCTCCAACTTCCCTGCCCCCTAAGTGGACGGTCAGTGGCTGGACTGGTCAGGCTGGGGTGAGTGCTCCCTCACCTGTGGCACGGGCACGCAGTGGCGCGAACGGGACTGCCTGGGGCCCTTCCATGGCGGGAAAAACTGCAGCGGCAACAGCACAGACGATCAACCGTGCAACACTCACCACTGTCCAGGTATCTGCGTGGATTTCACGACTCGGTCTTATCTCACACAAAGCCTCTATACAAACTTTACTGTAAAGATCTTTGACTGTTTGGCCAACTATATTATTATCCTTGTGATTATCGTCGTTGTCCCACTCGAGTCGTGTATTCGCCAAATAAGTCGAGGTCAAACATTTCTTTTGTTTGTAGATCTAATTTTGTGATTCACAACCGTAATTTGTGTTGATGGAGACGCAAAAAACCACATACATTTCGACTGCTCAGTACGAAAGTCCATTAAACGTTACGTCACTTTTCTAAATGGCGTACGGTTAAGTCTTATATACTAAGCAGTCGATTTGAAAACTTGGACAACCGTAATTGCAGTTGGATGATACTGTAATAATAATACACACAATTTGGAGAAATTCTGGAAGATAATAAGAAAGAAAACTTTACATTTTTTAAAAAGTGCTTGACCATTAATGAGGTGGATACACGGTTAGGGTCGTACACTGACGGTATCATTGGGTGATTTTGCATACCATTTTTTATTATTGTACATCATTGTATATTATTGTATGTTTTTGTATGCATCATGGACAATAACCATTATATCAGTGTCTCGCTTCGAGTATGTCTTTACTCTTGCATGTATGAGTGTTCTTGGACAAAAATTATCAATGAATTGGGCATGTCTTTCACAACTTTTTACCGTTTTCTGAAACTATCGGGAATGTTTTTGTGTGCATGTGTTGCATCTTTTAAACTATTCTTTTCCACATCCGCACCCACTGTCTTCTTCTGACAATAATATCTCAGCGAGCGCGACTTTATTATCGGTGAGTTAAAGTTCAAGGTCGTTCCCAAGTCATGACTTTGATCAGTGGACAACAGTTTCACAGCCTTTGACCCTAAAATTGAGGTCAATTAAATGTGTCTTCTTTTACACCTCGATTCTTTTATCTATTGTGCAGGTTTTTTCGTTACCCCCCCCC
>NW_004797389.1:1374523-1375969 GCF_000002075.1 Aplysia californica
CCCCCTCCCTTCAATCCAGTATAGAGAGAATCGATTCTCCCCGAGCTGAGAAGTCAGGAGACGACGGTGTCGAGATATTTGTAAGGGAATTAAAGCTCAAAAGACACAGAGACGGTCAAAATTGTAATTGTCCAAAACAGCCACCCATTGTAGAGGGAAAAATGACATTCTTAGACAGGTGGAAGTCACGCATGCGGGGAAGTGGTCGTTGAAACAGGTGATGCTCCGGGAAAGATGGTTATTAGAGCAGATTCGATTGTATTGTTCTAAGAAGAAGAAGAAGAAGAAGAAGAAGAGATAAGGATGATTAACATTTGATAGAAAAAAGGAGGAGAGAAAGGGGTGACAGATGTTTAATAGGAAAGAAGGAAGAGCGAAGAGGACAATACTTGTAATTATTTGATAAGAAGGAGGGGACAGAGAAAAGAACGATAGTGTTTAATAGGAAGAATGGGGAGACAGAAAAGGATGAATGATCTGACTTTGACCATGTCTGTTAGCTTTAATCCTCTTTCTTGTGCCCTCACACCGCGCTTCTAGTGTGTATAATCTACATGGACATGCTTGGCTTGTGTAGAATTCAAGTCTCTATAAACCCACCCACGGGGTTATATACAGGTTATACAAATTGGTTTACTGGGATGTTAACTCAAATGACTTGTCCTTGAGTTGACCGTACCGGCGTCTGCGCGGTGTTAGTTGCCCACGCGATTTGCTTCGCGCGGGAGATAATCTACGATTCCAATTCTTACTCACCAAAGAGGTTATGATAATTGTTATTATAGTTCTACAGCTCGTGGTTGTGACGTGACCCACATAATCGATCGGGAGGGGGGAGGGCTGTGTGTGCAAACTATGGGACGCTGGGCGTTGAGAAGGATTGTACAGCAAACCCGTCAGTACTTTTCGAGACTCATGTGGAGACGACGTCAAGACGGTTTTAGGAGAAAATCTACAAGCTTGCACTGAAATGTAGGGGCAGGATGTTGTTTAATAATATGCTAGGGCTCGTGGGGATCGGAGTGAGGGCTCTGATTCTTCATCAAGTAAACTAGGGCGCGTCGGTCATGCTGTTGAGGACACGATGGCCCCAATGTCTGACATGTAACGTTACTGTTGCTAGCTCTGGTGCTATATACTATTACCTCTTTAGTATACACATTTAATGTATTCATTGAACATCTTCATGTCTGGCTAGCGTGTATCTCACTGGCTCCTAAAGGTGTTTCCTGAAGGCAGGGCCGGGGCAAGATGCATTCTTAATGACCTAAGTTGTATTGATCATGATGTAAAAATGCAACATGATATTAGAAAAACATTAAGTTTTAATGCATGATTTATAGAAAAAATGAATGACACTGAAGTCAACTAATAGAGGTAGAAGATTGGGGAATATAACGCAAATAGAGGGAGAGGTGGGGGGGCGGAGAAAGGAGAGAGTGGAGA
>NW_004797389.1:1376721-1378906 GCF_000002075.1 Aplysia californica
CATGTATGCATTCGAATGTGCGTCTGTGTATTTTTATGTGCGTATATGTGTGTACGTGTTTGTATATGCTTGTGTGTGTACGTATGTGTGGGGGTATGTGTGCATATATATGTGTATGTGTGTTTGTATTTGTACTTGTGGGAGGGGGTATGTACGTGAGTGTGTGTGTGTGTGTGTTTTTTTTTTTTTGTGTGTTAAAAAAGAAGCTCAGAGCGGGGATGGATGGAGGGGGAGAAAGGAGGGTTGAGAGATAAAGGTAACGAAAGGAGGTGTATTTCCCTAACGTGCACCGAGAGCTTAAGCCACATTGTCGAGGAGCTCAGAAGAATATTGTTTTGTGTATATTTTAATGTATGTGTTTTTACGCCTTCAAAGACAAAAGATAGATTTTTTAGGAGGCAGGCTTCCGACCCTGCCTGTTGGGGCCAACCTGGGCTCAGAGGGATACAACATTCCAGCAGAAAGACCGTGAGAAACTCAATATAAATTCTCCTAATACGGGAATCGAACTCGGGTCTCCAGCGTGCGACAGCAAAACGTCCAATCGTTACACAACAGGCGCCGGTTAGGTTTTAATGAGATCATCTGTGAGTATTTAATAACGTCAGATTGACACCAAATCAATCGTGTCAATTTTTAGGAACATACTGTTAGATATCTATATGGAGACTTGAATCCTATCCCTTTTCGCCGGTCACGGCTTGTGTGAACAGAAGCAACATGAATCCAGGTTGTCGCCGTATTCTCTACGTGTATCATTTCGTATCAACTCGTATATCGTGATGGTTACCTTCATCACAGCGCTTTCACCTTGTACTGTTTTTAAAAAAAACCCTGCCACCCGTATCTACTACACTGAAGACTAACCCATTCTAACAAACTGCGCGGGAGGGGGTGGAGGGGAGGGGGGAAGAACGTGGGAGATGGAGGGAGAGGGGGGGCGGAGTGGGACGGCCACAAAATATTTTTGGTTGTGTCGTCGGCGATCCCAACGCTTTAGACAATCATTCTGCGGCGTCTACAAATTACTCACTCTCCCCTCAATGATTTCGCTCTTTGCGCGTGCGACTGCGCTGCACTTCGCGATACTAACAACGGTAGATCTAACCAAAGCATAACCAATGTTGTTATTGTTGGCGTTAATTGAAGGTCTAAAATTAGCAGCAGCCATAATTGCAGCAGCAGCGAGCGGCTGAAGCAAATGCGCTATGATGAAGCGAAATTCGCGTTTCAGATTTCATGTTGCATTCTACCCGACGGATTTTCAACGTGTGTTGTTTGTTCAGATTCTATGGTGCTGTGTTCAGTGTTGCGTGAACCCACGAGTTTGGTGTTATGCGTCCATGCCATTTTATCATACATTACTATATGCGTGTGTATGTGTGGATTTATGATTTATGAGCCTGAAGATTTCTGTGTTATTGAAAAGGCGTTTCAGGAGTCTATGCTATGAGGTTGTGTCTTATTTACTAGACGTGTCTGTTTTATCAATCATCAAAAAGTGATAATATGTTGACTTTTCTAGATGTTTGACTTACACCATTATTTTCACTAAGTTTTCTTCCAGGAATTGTTGTACACGTTTGGATTTCAGTGATATTTTGGCGTCATTTTCGCATGGACCAACATTTCAGAGACTGCTTTATACAATAGAAGTCTGCACTGTTCGAACATTATTCTTGTTGAAAGATTTGAGGTGAGTTACGTTTACAAATTATTTTATTCACTTGTGATTGCGTTCTAAGTCTTATGACGTTTATTTCATATCGCCAGCCAGCTGTTAAAATGTAGAGAGCCCAACCTTTTGAAAATAGGAATTATTGCAGTTTCTTGATTTGTGCGTGGTAGATCTATTGGCTGCGTGTACTAAAGAAATATTTTGTCGAAATTCAAATTCTAACCGTGAAAAAAACAAGAGAAATACATAACGTAGGTGCACTTTTTTTTAAACTGAACCGGTTTGCTCTTTTTCCTATAGTGTAAAAAGTTTCTTTCTGGGTCCTATACATTTGAACAGCTTGTAGTCGACATGGAAAACTTTCTTGTGACAAATATAGTGATTGGAAGGTTTGGTCGTGGAGGGGCTAGGGGAGGGACTAGAGGAGGGGCTAGGGGAGGGGCTAGGTAGGGGAGGGGGTTGGGGGGCGAAGGGATGCGGCTGGGACTGGGGAAAGGACTGGCGGAG
>NW_004797389.1:1379401-1382884 GCF_000002075.1 Aplysia californica
GGGAGGGGGGCGGGGGCGTGTTTCATATGCGTGTGTTAAAGTGTGGTATTGATGAAAATAGATCAACTTTTTAAATTGTTGAGGTGTTCTGTAAATCCCTATTATCTTTTAGACCTGGAATAGGCTGTCACTAAAGAAAACGTTTGGGAACCCCAGTTTGCAGCAGCCATCGTTAATGAGCTTATAGATACTTTGGCTGCCCCATCAACAGTGATTTATTTATTTGAACTAGCAAAGTTTGCACAGCCACAGAACAGCTATCAGGGAAAGCTAGGTCCAATCATAGACTTAACATTAGAGGAAAGTTTGGTACAACCATAGACTTAACATTTAAGGAAAGGTTGGTACAACCATAGACCTAATACTCAAAGAAAGTTAGCACAATATTTTAAAAGCTATTTAGGAAAGTTTGTGCAACCACAGAAGAGCAGCCTATCAAAGAAAGTTTGGTACAACTTTGGACGAGCTATCAAAGAAAGTTTGATATAACTACGGGCGGGCTGTCAAAGAAAGTTTGGTACAACTACGGACTTTACTATCAACTACGGACGAGCTATCAAGGAAAGCTTGGTACTAGCATGGACCTAACAATCAAGGATTGTTTGGCACAATCATAGACCTAACAATCAAGGAAGGTTTGGTACAACTACGGACAAGCTATCAAGGAAAGCTTGGTACTAGCATGGACCTAACAATCAAGGATTGTTTGGCACAATCATAGCCCTAACAATCAAGGAAAGTTTGGTACAACTACGGACAAGCTATCAAGGAAAGTTTGGTACAATCATCGACCTAATAATCAAGGAATGTTTTGTATAAATCACAGACCTAACAAACAGGGAATGTTTGGAACAATCATATACCTAACAATCAAGGAAAGTTTGGTACAACTACGAAAGAGCCATCAAGCAAAGTTTGCACAGCCACAGACGAACGGCCTATCAACTTCAAGTAATGTTTGGTGCAACCACGGAATTTTAATATAAAGGAATGTTTTAAAGTACAATCACAGATCTAGCTATCAAGGAATGTTCGGTACAACTACAGACGAGCTGTCAAGGAGAGTTTGGAATAACATGTACTTCAGCAACAATACAACGTTCATAGTGTACCCACCTACACCCCTCCAACCCCCCAACCCCTTTGCTTTTTATACATTGCCGTGTGACCATGGAAAGAGAAAGAGAGGAAGGCAGAGAAGGAGATGGGAGGACAACATTAAAGAGTGGACAGGAAAGACGATGGGTGACAATCTGAGGAGAGCAGAGGACAAAAATAGATGGCGAGAGCTGGCTTTCCAATGCAGTGCTGCCCCAACGGTTGCCCCAACCACGGGATAGAAGAAGAAGAAGATGGGACCTGGAATATACTTATGTAGGTTATACGTGATTGACCTTTCTAAACGGCTGTGAATGCTGGATAATTACAAAACATAGTGAAAATAAAATTTAAGCAACACAAATATGGTTTCCCGGGAGACTTTTGAGGAATTCATGGACAGAAAAGAAATCGAACGAGGAAGTAATGAAAGAAGCCAGGGTAGGTCGCTCACTATTAAGAAAAATTAGGAAGCGACGAAAGCTGTTTCTAGGACAACAGTGAGGCATCGTGATGGAATTAGACGCCCGTCAAAACAGTGAAATCTAAGAAATCTGCATTTTTCAAACGGTTTGGCAATTTTGGTCGAATTTTTGTTTTCTTGGCTCACCACCTTTCAAATTCTTTTGAAAATACATTTCTGTGTGGGTTTTAGTGGAAAAACGTCCCCATGCCCCCCTCGGTTAATCCACTGGGTTATCCATGCCCCCATTGTTAATCCATTTATCTATGTTCATCCACGTTAATCTGTGTTAATCCCTTGCCCCCACTGACCAGTGGACGGCGTGTTCCAGCCGTGGTCCGAGTGGGAGGAGTGCTCGTTGACCTGTGGCGGGGGTCAGAGGTCACGCAACAGGACCTGCCTGGGCCCGTTCTACGGCGGCGCTCAGTGTCCTGGGGAGTGGGACCAGACAGAGGACTGCAACACTCAGAACTGTCCTGGTGAGTCCTGCGTTTTATTGTGGGAGGGCGGGATGCGAGGGTGAAGGGGAGTTTTATAGGAAGGGAGGGGGGGGGTTAGGTGCAAGGATATTGAAGCAATTATCATAATCATCATCATCATCATCATCATCATCATCATCATCATCATCATCATCATCATCATCATCCTGTTTTTACAGCAGAACAAATTCGAGACTTGGATAGGGTTGGTAATATTTAATCATATGTTTTTATAGATGTTCTACGTTTACCCCCTTCGGGCTTCTTCCAGAACATAGTATCTGAGAGAGAAAAAAAGTGAGTGATGGTGCCAAAGCAACAAAGCGTTCAATATTTGTTTCGTAATGATGCGATCATCATCATCATCATCATCATCATCATCATCATCATCATCATCATCATCATCATCATCATCATCATCAGTGCAGCAGCAGCATGGGTAGTCCTGTGGTGTATTTGCACGCAATGTGGATAGTGGAAAGCTTTTGGATGGTGGGCCCTGCAGTCAGTGGCGGAGGGCAGACCAAAATTTGAGTAGGGCTTAGGTTGCTTCCACTTCTTTATGATAACAAGCAATAAGAACAAAGCAGTGATGGGGTTTTTATACTCACGGAGAGTCGCAGCATTTTGAGAACCCTTTAAACGAGAAAAGTTACCTTTGTCTTCCATCTCGTTGTTCTAAGATTAATTTTTTTGGATGGTGGGAACGAAGCCGTTTCCCCTTCAAATTTCTTCTAATTTCTTCTGGTTCGACGTGATTACTGTTAAATCTCAGCGGCAGAAACACAAACAGCACAGATAAGTTCCCTTCATTCTCCCCTACCTCTCATTTTATCATCCCACCCACACACAGTTGACGGGAGCTGGAAGCCCTGGTCTGCCTGGTCTTCGTGCTCTGTGACGTGTGGCGGAGGTGAGCGGGAGAGACAGAGAGAGTGTGACGAGGCCCTGCACGGGGGAGAGAACTGTACCGGGCCAGGCTGGCAGAACCAGACCTGCAACACTCATCACTGTCCCGGTGAGACACACACGCACCTTGACGGGTGCTCAAACGGGCGGTCACTCGATCCGGATAAACGAAAAGAAGATTTATTTTGATAGACGTTTGTTGTTTGTTTTTTAGTGGGGTGGGGGGGGTGGTAATTTGTTTTTGTTTTGTTTTTTGGCTCAGATGTTTGCACCGTCTCAATTATTTTAGTGAGAAGTATTCTTAATTGCATTTGGGTTACTATTTTGTGTGTGTGTACTTTGTAATGACTTCGGCCAACGAGGGAGGGGGTTTTGTAAACATATCGTTGAATTGAATTTATCTGGTCGCCAAACTCCATATGAGCGGGGGTTGGGGGGGGGGTCGTTTTGTTTGTTTGTTTGTTTGTTTGTTGTTTCATTTTTGCTTTGTTTGCTGTTGTTGTTTTTTTATTGGGGGGGGGGTGTTGTCGGGGT
>NW_004797389.1:1382984-1384735 GCF_000002075.1 Aplysia californica
GGGGGGTGTTGTCGGGGTTTCAATGCAAAGAAAAATTAATATTATCTTCACTTCTTAGCAGCATGAAACTGGATGATATTGAGCGTGGTTCCCAACGCATGGATTATATACAGCGCATGGATCATAACGCATGGATTCTATACAACGCATGGATTATATTCTATACCGCATGGATTAAATTACGCATGGATTAGATGACACATGGATTATATATTTATAGTGTGCATGGGTTTCTTCCTGCTAGTTCCGTAGTCGTACTTTGTGTTCAATACTTTAGTCTGTCCGTACCTCGCTGTAGCTTGTAGACATTTCAATGTCAGCCTTCCCCGCCATTTTGTGTGTCTCTCGGGAATCCCAGATTTTGCAGCATCGCTGTGCCCAGGTAAAGTTTTTTCCTCTCCTGCGCTAGGTCTTTGTTCTCTTGTGTAGAATTATGCCGTCATGTTCTCCTCTGTTTTATCTTATTCCGCTGTGGGCCACCCACTTTGATCCGATACTTTGATCCGATACTTTGATCCGATACAGACTGAGGGTCACCTACGTTATTCCTATACTTTGATCCGATACTGACTGTGGGTCACCCATTGTGGTCCGATACTGCGTGTGGGTCACCCACTTTGATCCCTGTAGGTCACCCACTTCCCTATGTTGTACCAAAGAATGCTTGCGACAAGTTGGCTCACTTTTCTGTTTGAGAGACAAAGAAAAACGTTCCCTCGAGCGCTGGAGGCGAGATGTATTTCAAAATGTGTAGGGCGTTACTTTCAGTAAGTGTGATAGGGTGTTACTTTCAGGGAGTGTTTTAGGGTGTTACTTTCAGGGGGGTTTTAGGGTGTTACTTTCAGGGAGTGTTTTAGGGTGTTACTTTCAGGGGGGTTTTAGAGTGTTACTTTCAGGAATGTGATAGGGCGATACTTTCGCAGAGTTTGCTACGATGTTACTTTCAGGGAGTGTGTTTGGGCGTTAATTTCAGAGAGTGTGTGCATTATAGGCAAGCAGATGCAAAAAAAGATTGGTATTAAAGAATATCAATTTCAGAAGCGAAGCAAAGCGCTATATCAGTCCGGCAGTGACGTATATATTCCAGTTGTACGCAGATCGTCGAGATTGGTACGGTTTTTCTGAGAGAGTGAACCAACTTGAAGTTTTCTTGTCTTTGGCTATGAAAAGTTTTCGTTGTCTCAATGCCTCTAGCACTCTAGCACCACCTCTCCTTGCCTCATCCCCTCTCTCCAACCACCCCACCCACCCAAATCCCACTTTTTCTCTCCCGTTAAATAAATCACTACCCATCTTCCCCACGTTCGTCAATACGTCACACGTCACAGAAATATTACTTGTTGTTGTATCGCTGTAACTGTTGTGGAACTTTCTCGTTCTCCTGTGCTCACTTTTCTACAAGACATTTTCAGTCTATTTTGGGAAATTTGGATTATTGGAGAGGACTCGCTCGCCCCACAGTTGTGTGAGGGTCTCTACTCCTCTGGTGGGGGGGGGGAGGGTGAAGGGAGGGGAGTCTGTTTTGCATGCTGATTTTTCCAGGTGAATAATGTCATTTCAAGTGGTTACATATTCTTGCATGTCAAGATGTATGTCCATCTGATGAATTAGTTATCGTCGATCATGTGGTTTGTTACTGGACACTTGTTCATGAGTTTGGTACGATGTTTCAGGTGTTCAAGACGTTTGAGTGCAGGAGTGAGTGAGTGAGTGAGTGAGTGAGTGAGTGAGTGAGTGAGTGAGTGAGTGAG
>NW_004797389.1:1388263-1392532 GCF_000002075.1 Aplysia californica
TGAGGGGATGGGGATGGGGGCGTGGGGGCGGGGTGATCAGCTTTTATGATATATCTCTCCTGGCGGTGAACATTCAAACACAGCGCTCCAGCGACTACACAGCGCCTGCCTGCTTGCACGCGTTCATTTTTACACAATGATAATTATTATAACTGTCTCACTGTTGTGCGCACTGTGAACTAACTAAAATGTACATACATAGCGCTTGCTTCGTGCCGCCGCGCGTTTCCTCGGCCTCCCGAACCTTTGGGGCGTGCTGTTGGGCGCAGTCTGCACTAATACATGTACATATGTACCCAGTCCATGTACAATTAATATACTCAGTCCATGCATTCAAGTACAGATGTCGTCAGGTCATGTATCAAAGTACAAATTGAATGTACTCAGTTCATGTATCAAATGTATCTATGTACAAATGTATTCAGTTCATGTATCAATGTACAAACGTATTCAGTTCATGTTATTTGTCTCAAAGTACAAATAGAGGGTTGAGAAGCATTATATTACTGTAACTGCAAACGTCCTGTTCGAAGAAAATCGCTTCCAAAGTTTCAGCTCTCAGTGCAGATTCATGGGTTAAGTCTTATCACTATAAAGACCAACCAGATGAATACTTTAGCCGCTCTAAAATGTATTAGCCCGATGCTTTCACATTTACAGGCTTTCTTCCACTAACAACATATGCCTTTTATCGATGTACAGAGGACTCAGACCATGTCTCAATGTTTTCCATTTCATTCCTATATTATCTTTTATAAGCTGCAATGTGTTTATCGTATGCAGTAATGAAAACGCTTACATGTACAATGCTGGTGTATTTCCTCTACTCTTGACTATATCATTTTTTAAACGAAGTACTTGCACTGGATATATTTATTGTCAGTTGATCACCTCACTAACCAGCTTTTCTCTACCGCCTTATCGATTTATCCATTTTCTTAATCAACTCTTCTCGTGAAACTTACAATTTGTTATAGTTTTAATGCAACAATCCGTAGTAGTTTTACTATAACGGCCACTACTATCTGTACTGTAACTATCCGTACAAATGTTGTCATAGTAATGGGTAATAGGTTTTCTTTAACAAGCTGTAACAGTATAACTGTAACGATCTTTAATAGACAATGTTCCTGTCTGTTTGTAAGAAAAAAGTAGATCTTACTGCGCGGATTTATTTCTTGCAGAGCTGTGTCAAATGGTGTGAGTTGTAAGAGTAATTAATTCTCGCTAGCTGGAAAGTAAAAGTAAAAAGCCGACGATGCATTGTCCAGACAATGTATTGTCTACCAAGTTTCACTGACATTTATTAGTTTTCAATTAGTCTTGATTTTCATTTTTGTCATGGAGACGTGACAGAATTTCGTTCACGTTCTCTGAACTGATTATGTTGAAGAAAAATACTTGTGTGTTTCAAATAACAGAACAGTGTACGTTTTCATACTCATATAACATATCATAGAACCTTGTTTTATCATTAAAAATAACGAAGAACTTTTCATATTAATAAAACAACACAGAAGTTTGTCAAAATCATTAACCAAAATGTAAATCTTTATCGTACACATATAACATAACGTAGAACTTTTTCATACAGGTATTACATAACATAGAACATTGTCATAGTGATATAAAATAAAATTAAACCTTGACATACACACATTACAATACAAAAAACTTTGTCATGCACATATTACGTAACTCAGAACTTGGCCATTCACATACTATTTCATAATATATATAACTTTGCAATACACGTTTAACATAAGATAGAACTTTGCCGAACCCTCTGATGATTCTGATCCGGAATGTTCCCCGACAATGTTCTGCCTCCCAGTAATGGATAACCTGGCCCTAATTTCAGTTGACGGCGTGTTCGAACCGTGGACCGCCTGGTCTGACTGCTCCACCACATGCGGAGGAGGCGTGGCCTGGCGTAGCCGCAACTGTACCGGCCCCTTCTTCCTAGGGAAAAACTGCACGGGCGACTGGGAGCAGACGATGGCGTGTAACGAGCACAACTGTCCAGGTAGGTCTTGCTCAAAACTTTGCTACCTCAGAATTACAACATTCTATATCTGCTCAGTACCTATTTTGAGAAATTTGACCTAAAAAAAGTGTGAGTTTCACAACATGTCTTGCAATACCCTGATAACGACGCCTAATAATCTTACAAGTTTAATACAACAGATAGAACATGTTGTTTCAGAACTCATGGTCTTAGTTACTCGAATCGACCAAAAGTGTTAGATAGAACTTTCTACTTCTAATTTAAGTTAGAGACTTGTTTCGTCGATGTCTCAAGCTATTCACTTAAACGTCCAAATTTTGTGAATTCTTGATTTTTAGACACTCTCAAAGTTCTAGCAAAAAATGGTCGCTTTTAAGGACGAGCGGGCAAACCCAGATTTCGGGGGTTTCAAGAAATCTTGACCTACACCAAAAGTGGGCATTGTCCTACCTTTTGGAGAAGTTTGGTTTCATTGGTGTGTGTATTTGTTTGATTATAGAGAAAACTTTCCTTGTCTGTTAAAGAAACTGAACACGGGTTCAAAAATTTGTCCTTCGATTTTCTTCAAAAAAAGCATTTTTCGGGAGAGCCCCCTCGTGCTTAAAAGCGACCAAATGCACCTTTCAACATCACCAGAATGCAGTTTAATGCTGCGGCCAAGGCTTTCAAACTTTCGTGCTTTTCGTGATTCGTGAGGAGAACAACAACAAAAAAACTAGATATAGTAGTTGTTTTTTGTTGTTTTTTGTTGTTGTTGTCGTTGTTGTTTTGTTTTGTTTTGTTTTGAAGTTTTTTGTTGTTTTTTTTTCTTTGTTGGTCTCTGAAATAAAAAGTTCCCAAACGGACTTAAGAGGATTGCTTGCTGCAGCGACGCATGATCGTGAATATTTTGTTGATACAATGGACTTTGTGTATGAAACAACAACGTGTATAGCTTCATATAAACAGAGTAAGTGTTTGGGTTTAACAAACCTATCAACACCATTAGGTTATTTAAGAGATGTGATCTCTGAGTCCAATTCCGGTAGGACCGAAACAAATGGGTTTAGAGTCTTACAACTCCACAAACAACCCGAGTTCAAGGACGCCCAGTTTGGGATTTGAACTTTGGCTGTCCGCTCCGTCGTCCAGCATGATACCAAACAATTGTAAAAATTTTCTGTTTGCTATAAATAAGCTTATATTGTGTGAAAGGTGATCGAGACCTAAAACAAAAAAAAACCTCTGCCTGTGTACCCCAAGGTGCTGTAAACATTTTCTGCGCGCTCATATGACCTTAGCAGTTGCGAGCGCCGTAAAACCTTATACTATACATACATACAAACATTTTGTTTCCCATTATGATCCAACCTACTTTATTTGAAAGACGGTCTTAAAAAGGGAACCCTGTGTACCCCAAAACGTTGTAAACATTCTCTTTTTGTTATGAATCAACTTACATTGTGTGCAAGGCGGCCTCTAACATCTAACCTGGTCTGTATGCCCCAAGATATTGCATGTAAACATTTTTTTTAAATTATGAATCAACCTACATTATGTTAAAAGTGGTTTAAAAGGGAAACCCTGTGTACTCTAAAACGTTCTAAACATTTTCTTGTTGTTATGAATCAACCTGCATTGTTTAGAAAGCGACCCAAAATAAATAACCCCTGTCTGTGTACCCCAACAGAGGACGGAGAATGGGTACCGTGGTCACCGTGGGGTCAGTGCAGCCTGACGTGTGGAGGCGGTGAACAGACCAGGGAGCGGACCTGTAACGGCACGCTCTATGGCGGGAAATACTGCCAGGGTGACCACAACGAGACCAGGCATTGTAACATCCACCCTTGTCCTGGTCAGTTACATCTTCCTTCCCGACTTCTGCTCCCAACAGTTGTTTTTTCCCCTCCTTTCCTCAGATCTATTCCCACGCCTTCGTGGGTTATTTTTTTTTAAATCACTGCCTTGGCAGCCCAAACTTCTCACACCCCGGCCCCCTGTATTTCCTTTTTCTTTTTTTTTTCAAATTTCATTGTTTGAATAAGACGTTGTGTGGATATTTTCCAATCCCTGTAATGCAGGGTTTCTCATTTGTTCAGTCTTACCATCAATTCACACCCTCTTTTCTCGTCTGCCGTAACATAGTGTCATCTTTTCATGTCAGGAACCCATCTCTGCACTCCCCAGATTTAGACGATTGTTTTTCTTTCTCACACCCATTGTTCTTTGTGTCTGACCTGTAATAACCCTCTTTTGAAATATATATATAAATATATAATACA
>NW_004797389.1:1394816-1396129 GCF_000002075.1 Aplysia californica
GGGTTGTCATTTATCGCGATTTTTTTCTAATCTGGGTTTTAGTCGTATATCGCGGCTTTTGTCGTTTACGAGTTGTCTGTTATTTGTGAAGCTCCATACAAATCCAATGTCGAGAGAGAGAGGCGCTATTGATAAGTTCAGAGACATAATCCTTACAAAGACTTCAGAGACATGACCCCATCAGAGACAAAACCCTGACAAAAATTTCACAGACTTAACCTTTACAAAGACTTCAGAGACATAACACTTACAAAGACTTCACAGACATCATCCCCTTCAAAGATCATAGTTGAGAAAAATAGAAACTTGAGTTTTGATTGATATAAGTGTAGAGCAAGTCAATAATATACTGTTAATAGATTTGTTCTGCGTTCCTAACCGTCAAAGCCTTGTTAGTTTGCTTAGTTGTATCCGTTTTTCAAAGAAGGAGGACATAACTATTATAATGATATGCGAACCGACATACAGTACTTCTCCTCAGTATAACTTATACTGTCGGCACAGCAAGAAAGTAAATTATAAAACTTGTTTAGATCCCTTCTGTGTAAAATGGGAGTCTGGAGTTTGATAAGAAAGTGATTATAATAATAGTTATATTCAGATATTGATATAGCATACTTGTGTATTGAAATATCTCCAAGAATAATTTTACTTATATGATACTTCTTCCTGGAATGTATGAACAATGCAATTGAAAAAGATAACCTTCAAACAAAACCAGATATCGTTGAGAATGATGGTTTCTTTAGTGGAATCTTTTAAATACGAAACGAAGTCGTCACAACTATTTTCAGCAGGTTTGTTTTCCTTTCCAAAGGGAATTTGGTCAACATCAAATTCTGAATGTCTTCCTTGCCCAAGTGTCAAATTCTAAATGTCTGTCTTACTAAAGCGTCAAACTCTAAATGTCTTCCTTGTCAAAATGTCAAATTCTAAATGTCTGTTACCTACACAAAACAGATTGGGGATGCCACGCTCAGACGAATTCAAAGTCTAATAGATTTCCATCAGCTAAAGTACAACCCGCATATTCTTAAGAAATACACTCACAGCTAAAGTAACACACACGCAGCTAAAGTGACACAAACAGCTGAAGAAAAACGCGAAAGGAACTGGAAACCTCATGGTCTCAAAAATATTTGAATGAACTACACAATTCTACGACTGTACACATTGCTCATTACTATTTTGTGGGAGGAAATGTTTTCAAGGTTTTAATTATGTCAGCACAATCTGTGTAAAGGATAGCATGTACATGTAAAGAAGAAGAAGAAGAAGAAGAAGAAGAAGAAGAAGAAGAAGAAGAAGAAGAA
>NW_004797389.1:1396992-1398120 GCF_000002075.1 Aplysia californica
TTAGTATTTTAATTTATCTACTTTCTTTTTTTTATATCTTTTTATCTGTTTGTCTGTTTGTCTATGTGTCTATTTTCTGTTTATTTATCCATGACCCATGTATTTATGTATTCATTCATTCATTCATTCATTCACTGAGTTATTCGTTTATTCGTTTCTATCTTTCTTTCTTTCTTTCTTTCTTTATTTGTTCATTCATTCATTCATTCAATTATTTGTATTTAACTGCTTGAGGGGTGGAAGGATTGGTTGGGGGTGAAGGGGGGATGGAGTGGATGAGTTGAGGCAGTTGGTATATGGGTTTCTTCTGGGTTTTAACTCTTGCTAGATGGCCATTGTGACACCTCTTTGAATTATCTTATCCATGTCTTTTAACCCTTGCTATATCATCATCGCTGTGACGCTATTTTACATCATCTCAGTTATCTGTCTTTCAGCTCTTTCCAGGTGCAATTATTTTATCATTTGCTTTTAATACATAGACGTGTGAAGCAGTGCAACGTTAATTTATATTATCTCATTCATATGTCTTTTAACTCTCGCTATGTCACTATAACACCACATAAGTGTACATTATTGTACACTTTCTCATCCATATTTGTGGGTGGTTGGCGGGTGCTCTGGTGTGGTTTGCTCCTTCTTTCCTATCGAACATCTATAATCCTTATCTCCCCTTCTTCATTTTTGTTTTTGTTTGTTACTCTCTTGTAATACCTCTAATCTTCTGGCGCTCATATGACCTTATGCAGTTGCGAGCGCCGTAAAACCTCTACTAAAACTAAACTAAACTCATCCATATTCTGTATTTGAATCCTCACTATGACAATTACATAACCTCATTCATTGCCTTTTAACCCCTTGCTATATACTATTTTGCACCACTTCACTCATATGTGTGAGCCTTAATATGCCCTTAGTATGTCAGTGTGACACTATTTTTCATCATCTCAATCATATGTGTTTTAACCCATGCTGTTCCACCACCCACACCACGACACCCCCACCACCACCGCCATGACACCACCACCACAACACCACGACACCACCACCACGACACCACCACCACGACACCACCACCACGACACCATCATCAACACACACACACACACACACACACACACACAACAC
>NW_004797389.1:1399681-1400865 GCF_000002075.1 Aplysia californica
CATTTATATAGCGCATATCCACTTATGCAATGCTCTATGCGCTTAACATGATACATATTATGGATTTACAAATCAATTTTAAAGGTACATAGTGTTACATACTCATGCAAGCACATATTCACTCACGCACGCACCACACACACATACATACACACATACGTACATGTAATAAAATGTATATTATACTGTTTATAATGTATTTTATAAAGTAGCTAAGAGTAAAATGCACGCATTGTTTATAGAGTACTTTGTAAGCAGCTTAGGTCAGATTGGTCATACTGTGCTTAGGACACTGTATAGATGCTTCAGTATTAAAATGTACATGACGCTATTTAGACCACTTTGTAAGTAGCCAGGTGCAGATATTGACGTGCATTTTTAGATCTATGTATTTGTGGCTTGGCGCAGAACGTACATTCCGTAATTTAGAACACTTTGTAAATAGCTCTGTCAAGAATGTACATTATGTAATATAGAGCATATTGTTAGAAGTTCTAGCTAGGTGTAAAGCTTATGAGTATCAAATAAAGTAAAACCTGCTGTGTGGCATACCTACAATATGTATGGTGTACTGTAAGCGTCTCAAATACAGTAAAACTTGCTGTATGAGGTACAAAGAGAATTCATAGTGTACTGTAGACGTGACTTTTTTTTTAGGAATCTGTCCGATATTTTGGAAACAATAAAACATAATTTTATTTATCTTTGTGTGGATAAATTAAATGAGATTGATTGTGCTTGTTTTCCAGAGCAGAATTTACCAATCGGTATTGCTTTAAGCGTACTGTGCTCCTGAATTTTCATTATAGTTGCAGCGGGAATGGGCGAGGGGAAGGGTGAGCGACGACAAAAACAGCAGCAACAGCAGCAGCAGCAAATCCATACAGAAAAAATGTTAGCGTTAAATAGCAGCAACAGCAGCAGCATTAAGAACTGCATGGACAACAGCAGCACTGAAAACAGCATTAGCAATAGCAGCTACAGCGAGTAAAATTCACATCGAAAAGTTAATAACTTCTTACCATTACATTGTCAGCATTCATGCTTAATTACTGAATACGTTTTTTATGCTAGAAATGACAGCTACTGTACCCCTCTCGGGTAGAACGATTAAATCTATGCTCCATGCGGCCAAAGCCCTCTGTATGCATCCTCTGTGTCGCTTGTATGTACAGAACCCCCCC
>NW_004797389.1:1400983-1402102 GCF_000002075.1 Aplysia californica
GCATAGTCCAGCATTCCTTGCTTCGCTGCTGCATTCTCTTGGCATTATGCGCGCCTGCACCTCGGCTTTCCTCGGCTTCCTCTGTCTGTACTTAGGATTGTGTCGATTAGGGTGTAAAAATGCCTACATTTCGACTGCTTTGTGTGAGGTACCGCCATACGTGCTTTTTTCCCCCTTGTTTTTTTTTGTTTTGTTTTGGGGGGTTTTAAATACCGTAATGGCGTATGACGGAGTCTCACACCGAAAGGTCGATGTAATGTGTTTCTCTGCCTGTAATAGTTTTGTTGTATTAAGATAGCTGCCCTGCCTTGAGATATATCACATCCAATGTTCAGGGCTGATCATAAGGATAAACACATTTCTTATATATCCAAAAGTCCTACTTTACCTTACCACTCAGGAACGTGGTTGTCTTAAGATACGAAGACAGATTTGACTTCGTTGTTTTGAGATGTGAAGACATATTTGATTTCGTTGTCTTGAGATTTGAAGATAGAATTGACTTCTTTGTCTAATGTGACATTGTGTTCGGGGGTTATTTCATAGATAAAGACTATTTATCCGTTTTTACTTTTCCACTCTGCAACTCTTAGATAGCCATATCTCATCTGGCCAAACCCTGTTTTTAGCTCCAGTATTCTTGATTTGATTTAATATTTCCTATTTAGTTCTAAATGAGGTGCTTGATCCAAGCTCTCACTTTGATGGTATCAGACGTAAAGCTAACCTGCAATCTTTTATCTCTTTGGGATGAAACTTGGCGCTTGCCTGCAATCTCACAAGGTATAATCTTTGATTTCTGCAGACTAGAAGCAGAGTATAATAAGTTTCTATTGATTCTTAAATGGTCACAGTGGTATAATATCAGCTGAGGACTGATGTCGCTGAACGCAAAAGAAAAGCCCCTTCAATTTGAGATTTAAACCTTTCATACTTGTTACCGTTTCTAATTGTAAATGGGTGTGTTAGAAATGTGTTAGCTAACTAGCAAGTTTTGCACGTAATATTGTTAACTAACTGTTAGGGTTTAATAAACTGTTAACGTGTTAGTTAACTAGTAAGATTTATGCTGTGTTAGTTATGTATTATCTAACTCTGTGTGTGTGTGTGTGTGTGTGC
>NW_004797389.1:1403217-1408217 GCF_000002075.1 Aplysia californica
ACCGCCTTCCTCTTTACTATTATTCATTTGCAAGCAAGTTATTATTTCTAGACTTGCTAACGAGAATGTGAACCTGTAATTCTTCATTTTTTTGTCCATGAATGCTTTGCTTATTCTTGCATATTTTGTGCTATCTAAATTTTGTGTAACCAGAACCGTGTGTAAATGTAGTGTGCTTACTGTTCCCATATTGTCGTTATGATGCCATACCCCTATACCCCAACGCAATGTCATCCCACTAAACCCTAACTCATCGTTTGACAATTGGAACTAAAAGACCCAAAAAAACGATTAACAGCTGGCCACAAGTTGTTCTGTAGATCTGATGAGCTTGGTGTGTGTCACCCACTGTAGCAGAGTCACTGGTTCTCTCCGTGAACGTTAGAAAATTGCCTTCGGTTGTGTCCCTTGTCCAGTCATGGTTGCGTGCACGGAGAACCATAGATGATCTGTGTAGCTAGCTGCATGTGTGATTGCTAGGTCACGTAGTAGATCCTACCAGTTTACTTTACAATGATGATACTGACCTTAATATATTTTATTGAATGGCTTATACCGAAACATACAAAATATGTGCTTAATATATTTTGCAGAAAAGCATTTTGTTATACAGAAACATACAAAACGTGTGCTTAGTGTATCATGTAGAATAGCAATTTACAGAAAAGTACAAAAATGTGCTTAAAGTATTTTGTAGAATAGCATATATAGAGACTACAAGATGATATTATTATCTTCTGTGGAGGAAAGACCTTTTGTATGCATCATTTCTATGTATTTTTATTCGCTCCAAGCATAATCATAGCTGAGTCAGTTCGTTTGTAGATGCCCTCATTAGACTCATAGTCTGTTTTGTTGCTGAGAGTAGAGTATGAGGTTAGGGCTTGACGGAACCATGTTTAAGTCGATCGTGGTAGGCCTGACTGCTTCAAGCACATAGGCTGTAGTTTTGCTAGTCTTAGTTGCTGTTCCATTCGAATCTTGTCGTTATCAGCTGTTAGAATATTAACATCCCCTAGCTGTCAATTTTCTATTGAAGCCTTATTGGTGTGCTTAAGTTAGACATGCTTCCTAGCAGCAACCTCCTCCAGCTGCTACAAGTATTTCCTCGCTTACAATGAGTACACATCAACACAATATGAGAGTTGTATTTAATCAGTGGCTTACCTTTGCTGCAGTATTACTGAGATAGTTTCTGGAAATGTCCTTACCCGTGCTCGTCTTAGTTCTTAGAGAGCAGTATTCAGTCAGTGTCTTGCCTTTGCTGCAGCATTCCGAGGGCAGTTGCTGGAATTGTCCTAACCCCTGCTAGTCTTTGTTCTTAGAAAGCAGTAGCATTCAGAAAGTGTCTAACCCCCGCTAGTCTTAGTTCTTAGAGGTGCTGAGATTGATCGAGGTTATTGCTCAGCCCGATGGTTGCCAGTCTTTCTTCTGCATGTAAAAGCCATTAGCAAACAACTAACATAATTTCCCAGAAAAAAAAATTAGTTTGTTTTTAATATCCCCCCCCCCCAAAACCTTAACTGACCTCCAACCTCAACAGTTGATGGTTTCTTCGGTGAGTGGGCGGAGTGGAGCGAATGCTCTCTCACGTGCGGCGGGGGCACTCAGTGGAAGAACCGCACGTGCGTGCCGCCACTCTACGGAGGTCAAGACTGCCAGGGTCCATCCAACGTCACACAAGACTGCAGTACTCACCCATGTCCAAGTAAGCCTTGCTTCTTTTCGGGGGTGGGGGGGGGGTTGTTCATTTATTTTTTTATTGCTTTGTTTTGTATTTCATCACCATCAAGTGCCAGATCTGCAAGAGGTATCCACAATCATTGTTCACCATTCGTTTTTAGCTCTGATGTTCTAAAATAAAGTTACACAGTCCTGGTCTCTCCAAGTCATTTAATCTGTTTAGGCTCTCCAAGTCCAAGTACGTTGTTCTGGGCCTATCCCTGCCTCGTTTGCCTCCAATATTGCCAATGAGAGCTATGCAAGTGTCCCAGAAGCTGTATTTGTCTCTTCCTAATTGTTTTTTTTTTAAAATCAACGAGCGGCTCACGTCGGCTTCTTCAAGTACTATCTCACTTCATTTCTCTTTTTTTTTTAAATTCAAGTTCTCTAATTGCGCAACTTCTTGCGAGCCTCTGGTGTATACAGTATAAAATCCTTCCTTCGGCTGTCCATCGACATCGATGATAAGTGTGATTGTGATGTAAGCCAAACAAGTAAGTTTATGGACCAGAGTCCCTGCTTTGGATCTACAATATCTTCCAAATATTCAGACATAAGGAGCCAAATTGCGATGACATGCAATATTTGGTGTTGTGAGGGTTTGGCTACATTTCTTGCCGTCTCCTTTCCACTGCAGCCCTTGACCCCCTTGCTGGTACACGACATTTACACAATCCAAACAAGTTCGCCACCTCAGAATTACAAAGTTCTATCTGCTCAGTACCTAGTTTTGTGAAATTTGACGTAAAAAAATTTCGAGTTTCCCAATATTTCAAGCTTTTTCGAATGCAGTTCTTTGAATATCTTGATAACGACTCCAAATAATCTTATGATTTTGATAGAACAGATATAGCATTTGAATTTATACCTATGGTCTTAGTAACTCAAAACGCCCAAAAACATCTGATAGAACTTTGTAATTCTGAGGCAGCAAATTGGCATTGCTGGGGTGTGCGTGGTCATAAGAAAGGCTCTGTAAAATTAACTGTTGACCCCTCACTCTTAAAATAAGTTATGTTAGTTTTAGTAGAGTTTTTACGACGCTCAAATAAGTTAAACGAAACAGCGAGATTTGTGCACATGACGTCACGGAGACTTGATGTAGCCCCAAGAAGAGAGTAAAGAGGAAGGACCTTCGTAGTAGATCAAGTAAGCTCCTAATGGAGGCCCAAGTTTACTTTTATCAGGTTTGTATCGTGAAAAAATCTGACGGATGAAGTTGTTGGCCGCTGACAGTGTCCTCGACGTCCAGTGATATTTCATTTTGAAATTCACAACACAAAATGTACATTTACTATTTATTTGGGACTTGCTCGTCAAATAATTGTTAAAATTAGACATCCCAATGACTATGGGATTGTGTATGTGCGTCCAAATATCCCAAACACCGGTTGCAACTTCTTTACATTAGACAAAAACAACATAACCAGGCAAATGGCGATGCAACAAACAAGAGAGAGAGAGAGAGACAGAGACAGAGACAGAGAGAGAGAGAGAGAGAGAGAGAGAGAGAGAGAGAGAGAGAGAGAGAGAGAGACGTTTGTTTCTTCTCTTGACCCCGTAAAGTAACAGAAGACGGAAAAAGTGTGGTACAATTTATTTTCGGTTCGAAATAATTTCTGAAATTTCTGACCTGATCATATTTTTTTGTCCTATTGATTGGAAATAATGTCTATGTTGTTCATATTTTTTGTCCAGTTGATATAATTCTGTTTTGTTCACATTTCGTAATGTCCAGTTGATATAATTCTTAATTTTGTTGTTATTTCTTTTTCCCGTTAATATGATTCTGTTTTGTTGATGTTTTCCCATTTTATATGATTCTAGCTTGCTCATATTTTTTGTTCAGTAGATGAAATTCTATTTTGTTCACATTTGGTAATGTCCAGTTGAAAAAGTTTTAGTTTGTACCCAATTGGTAATGTCCAGTTGATGAATTTCCTTTTTGTTCACTTTTCGTCATGTCTAGTTGACGGCAAGTGGCTGGATTGGTCGGAATGGTCTGGCTGTAACGTGACATGTGGGGGCGGACTGAAGGAACGAACCCGGGTCTGTCAGGAACCACAGTACAAAGGGGCCCCGTGCGAGGGACCAGCGGCAGAATATCTCGTCTGCAGCGAGAACCTCTGCCCAAGTGAGACAAGATTCTATTTTGTGTGTGTGTGTGTGTGTCTGTGTTTGTTTCTATGTTTGCAGAGCATTTCTAGGTGAAATCTTGCTTTTAGATGAACATGTCTAGTGCTTGAACGGCTCTGTGAGGAATCTAGAGTATTTGTAGGACCGTCTTTCTTTTTTTTTTTTGGGGGGGGGGGGGAGATTTAGAAGGAGTCTAGACTAGTTGTAGGACCATCTATTTCTGTGAAACTTAGGAGGAATCAGGCCTCTTTGTAGGACCATCTATTTCTGTAAAACTTAGGAGGTATTCTAGACTATTTCAACTGTTTGTGGTATTTTTTAAATTTTTTGCGGGGGGGGGGGGGAGGGGGTAGACTTAAAAAGAGTCTAGGTCATTTGTGGGACCGTCTATTTCTGTGAAACTTATGAGGAATGTAATCTATTTGTAGGACCATTTATTTTTGTAAAGAGTAGGAGGTATCTAGACTAATTGTAGGACCATCTATTTCTGTGAAACGTATGGGAAATCTAGAGTGTTTGTAGCCTATTTGTAGGACCATCCATTTGTTTGGGGCTTAGGGGAAGTCTTGAGTATTTATAGGAGCATCTGTCTCTGTATAAAGAACCTAGAGCATTTGTAGGACTATCTTTGAAGAAGAAATCTAGATCAGGGGTGAAGGCTGACTTGTTTGAAAGGGTAATCAAAGTGAGAAAAAAAACAGGTAGAAATGAACAACTTCCCCCCACAATAGGAACATAATATTATGAACATAACTTTTATTCGAAGGCATCACTGAGTTGTGAATGAAAATAAATCTTGAATTCAAGATGAATGTTCACACACCAAAATAATCGAGAAAATATCTTATTAAATAATTTTATTCACACTTTGGGCAAAACGTAATTACAACTTTTAAACGGACGTTGGGAAAATGGTCTCTAGTTTTAGTAAGAGTTTTACAGCACTTGTGCACAAAACAGTCATATAAGTGCCGAAGATTAGAAGTGTTACAAGACAGTAACAAACACAAAAAAGGAGGAGAAATAAGGATGATAGATGACTGATATAAGCCATAGGGAAAAAGTCGCAGAAACGATGTTCAATATATTTGACAATCAGTTGCGCCACGAATTTTTGACTGCACTATTGGAGTTAATCCCCC
>NW_004797389.1:1414246-1415688 GCF_000002075.1 Aplysia californica
ATCGCGCCCGACTCGTCGCCTTAAAAACAAACCTGTTTGTTCTCAGGCGACGAGCCGGTCTATCGACCCGAACCGAACCGACCCGATCCCATGAGCAATGAGCACCCGGTATTATAATAATATCTCCCCAGGCCACGACCAGGAGAACCGCCACCAGGTACAAGGCTACGAGGGCGCCCGTGAGTACGAGATGGAGCTCATCTACAACATCTCCTTCGAGCACGCGGTCAACGTGGTGGATCAGTCAGCATACTGTGAGCAGTACATCAGCTGGGAGTGCAAGGACGCGCTCATCCACAACTTCAACGACAACAACAGAGTCACCACCGGCTGGCTCAACAGGTCGCTACCTCAAAAAATGATTAAATGGTATAGGTTTATCGCTCCTATCAACACTGTTAGGTTATTTAAGAGGCGGGACCTCCCGAGTACAACGTCCATCTCCGAAAGGGCAAAGCCAAAGGCGAAATTCGTGTAAAGTGTTTTTGCCAAGGACATAACGTCGGACCGAGCTGAGGCTCGATTACAAGCACGTAGTTCTTTCTGGCATTTTTGGCCTTGTTGAGTTACTAAGGTCAGAAACCAAACGTTCTATCTGCTCTATCAAAATCATAAGAGTTTTTTTCGGATTCGTTATCAAGATATTCAAAAAACTGCATTCGAAAAAGCTTGACACATTGCGAAACTCAAAGCTTTTTAAGTCAAATTGTTCAAAACTAGGTACTGAGCAGATATAGCGTTGTAATTTTAGGGTAGCAATGTCACATTATTTTTCCCTATTTTTACTTAGGTGTTTTTACGCCCCTATCTATACAATTAAAATCATTTAGGAGGCGGGCCAACTTCCGTCCCTGCCTGTCAGGGCCAATCCGGACTGAGAGGGATACAACATCTCAGCAGAAAGACTGCTATACTCGAACTAGAGAAATTTCTTCTCACTCGAGAATCGTACTCGGGTATCCTGCGTGCGATAGCAAAGCGCTTAATATATCTTTTTAAGAGCCTCTGAGCAAAATAGTATAGAGAACCATGATTGCCCATGTCTGTTGCAGATCTGACACTTGATGATCATGAAATAAAAGCACATTGACGCATTATCGATATCTATTTTAATTTAGTGCAGGGGTAAAGTAAGACAGGCAAACAGATAGACAGACAGACAGAAACATCGGGAAGAAAGAAATAACAATATTAGAGGCTATCAGTGGCACCCTCCAATCACCCTCCTAATAGCTTATTATGTCATTGTCTTATCACTGTTGATTAAATTGTATTATTATACTGTTATATCATCATTATCATATCATTGCTAATTGAATTATATTATCATATTATTATATCACTCTCATTTCATTGTTAATAACATTATATTGTTAAAATCATTGTATCATTATCATATTGTTAATTGAATAATATTATTATATCATTATATCACTATCATA
>NW_004797389.1:1416960-1424927 GCF_000002075.1 Aplysia californica
ACACACACACACACACACACACACACACACACAAACACACACATATACATACACGAATGTTGATCTATAGGGTCGGAATACCATGAGAATTAGCACAATTTTAGTGCCCCCTCACCCCCTCCTCACTCCCACCTAACCCCGCCCCGTTACCCCCCACCCCACGCCTCAAAAAGAAATATCTCCACCCTGAGTCCAATTAGGCTAATCAGCAAACTCGACTTCATTTTACTCCTAAGTTAAATCAGAATACGTTTCCTAAGTCACCTGCTCACTCAAGTAAGACAATTTAACTTCATCCTATCTACTAACAAAAGTTACCCCCCCCCCCCTTTCATCCTCCTTAAAAGCTTAAGTTAACTTGATCCTCCTTAATAAAATATGTAAACTTCATTCTCCCTTATAACATAAGTAAACGTAATCCTCCCTAGTAACATATGTGAACTTCATCGTCCCTAGTAACATAAATTAATGTTATCCTCCCTAGTAGCACATGTTAACTCCAGCCACCCTAGTTATATGTGTTAACTTCATCCTTCTGAGTAACATAAGTTAAGTTCATCCTCCCTAGTTTCATAATAATTATGTTAACTTCATTCTCCCTGGTAACATAAGTTAACTTCATCCTTCTTAATTACATAAGTTATTTTCATTCTCCACAATAGCATATAAAGTAAGTTATCTCTCTTCTCCCTGATAACATAAGTTAACTCCCCCTCTCTTAGAACAAAAGGTAACTCACCTTCCCTAATAAAACAAGTTATCTCGCTTTTCTCTGACAACAAAAGTTAAGTCCCCCTCCCTTATAACTAGAGTTATCCCCCAGTACAGTCAGTCAGCTGCCAGACCTTTGCAACAAGTAGAAATGTATAGTCAATCGACCACTAAGTATAGTCAGTATGACACCAAGTTTTGAGAAAAATCAATAATATAATCGAGTAAACATTTAATATTTCATAGAAGAAGACAAAACAAGTCAGGAGTAGCAGTTGGTAAAACACCAAAGAGAAATCGAGAAATGGAAACAGCTAGATCTAACTTCTTGAGGAAACGTCATTAAATTTGCTCTCTAGTTTATCACTTATTAGATTCTGCTGTGTTTCTGTCGCTCATTCTATGTTCTAGATAGAAAACTGCAAACTTTGCACCCGTTAACTGTATAGTAGAAGACTCATTCTTGTCTTGGGAAAAAAAACGAGATGATAATTTTTATCCTCTATACAATTAATATATATAAGGAATGATTGCCTATCTCTATCCAACCATTTTGCTATTTAATTATAATTCATTCATTCATTCATTCATTCATTCATTCATTCATTCATTCATTCATTCATTCATTCATTTATTCATTCATACATTCATTCATTCATTCACCAACCTACCCATCTGACCATTCTTCAATTCATAATTTATCCAGACAGTTTGTCGATTACTCATCCACGCATTGATTGATTCCAGATGCCTATATTTACTCTCACTCTGTAGCTGTTCGACTCACTTCGGTTCAGTTTGTTGACAGTTTTGTTTACAGAAACTCCGTGTTGTGTGCGTGTGTGTGTATGTGTGTGTGTGCGTGGGTGTGTGTTTGTGCCTGTGTGCGCTTTTATCATTTCATTGAAGTGTGTTATTACTTGTTCACTTTCGTCTGTCTGCGTTTAAAGAAAATTAGCTCATTTATTAATTTGCCAGTGCACACGTAACTTAATAAGGCACGCTTGTAAGCTAGCGTCCAAACTATTTTTTTTTTGTTTCCAAAATTCTTGATCCAGTAATTTAACAAATTCTTTACGTGGGTCCTACAAGAAACCCCGCCCTTAGGGTGCACACAAAAGATCACTTAGGTAAACGGTTCACAATAATATAACCTACGAGTTGCTCATGTTCATACAGCAACAAACCCTGCCCCCACATTTCAGGGTAAACTTGTAGATTTCCCCTTAAGATCGTCCAGACATCTCGTCAGTCTAAATAAAATACTGGTCTGTTTGTTGGACCTTGTTTCAATGGCGTGCGTTAAAGTGTGGTGTTAACGAAAAGAAGTCTTTCTTTATGCTTTAGACATATGCAGTAAATCCCAAATCTTTTTTTTTACCCGCGTTAGACTAAGATCAAAGAAAATGTATCGGAAAAAGAGTTTGCAGTGATCTTCATTATTTGTCTTCTAAATTATGTTGGTTGTCCAACTGTAGACCTGCATGCAAGGACATGAAAAGACTATACAGGGCGATTTGTTTTTATCTTGTTTTACCACGGACAAACGAAGGTGAACAAATGTCAACTTCTCTGTTCCTGACAAGCTTCATGATGCATCCTGTTCTACCTCAAGATTCTTTATACATTTTAACTAAATTCGGATTATTGGTTAGACGCGTTGTTGGCAGCCACGGTCGCTTGAAATCCAAAACTGTGATACTAATCAATACCCAGTGCCCATTGGAGGATTGGTCCCCTTACGCAATCAGATCGCCTGACTCGCGACCTTGGGAACAAACGCGTTTGTTTTTTAGGGGGGTCACCGTCGGCTCAGTTCGGTTTGTGCCACGATGGTCGTTTTTCGCCCTCAGTCTGGCTTGCCCCACTTACCAAACCTAACCAAACCGAACAGATCGTGCTAATGTGCTCTGGGTATAAGTTGTCAAAGATAATACCATACAAGATGGCACTCTCCTCTACCTAGGCTACAATTTTTAAGGTCTCAAAAAAGCCTGTAGCGATCGTTCTGTTGGGGTTTTGTATTCCCCTCAGCCTCATTTGGCCAAAAAAGACAGAGTGGAAAGCTGCTTACAAAATTATAATCTCGTAAAGTGTGTTGATAGGCGCCTAAAAAGACCTATACGAAAAAAATAATTAACTATTGTGGCTTGCACAGTTTTTTACTCTGTAAACAAGCTTGGGGTTCTTATATACAAACGAGTTACTTTCTGAACTTTCTCTTGAATCCGCTTTTCCGACAGCTTAGGTCTTAGAACAAGTTATCGCAGTGTTTGTGAGGCTAAAGAGGAATCACAGAAAATCTCCTCAGCTTTTACTACAATGATAATGATAATGGTAATAAAATAATAATAATAATAATGAAAATAACAATGATAATAATAATAATAATAAAAATGATGATGATGATGATGATGATGATGATGATGATGATGATGATGATGATGATAATGATGATGATGATGATGATGATGATGATGATCATTTGCGACATTTTGAGCATATTTTGAAGGCTTCTTTTCCACTCGTGGCTATCGCCCAGCTTGCGGGCTTCTCTCTGGGCTTTAGCATTACGAGTATCTGTTAATAGAGTGGCTCCTCAATTGTTAGCTATGCATTATGAAGCAGTAAATAATAAATGTTGGTGGGGGGGGGGGTTGTTTTGTTTTGTTTTTGTTTTTTGCTTAAAATATTGTCAATATTTTCTCCAACTATGTGAAATACTTTCCAAGAATTTCCAACAGTCAATCTTTTGCGTCTGTTAGGAATGAGGAGAGAGAAAAAATGAGTCTGAATGTGTTTCTGAACGTGTTCCAACTTTTCTTCACAAGGTGGCGAGAAGGAAGATGGCTACAGCGTCATAGGGCCTCTTCGATGTCACGGCAGGACTCTTGACAGAGGAAATAATCCAAACATTTACTCACCTCTTCGATAATGCGGCTCACCATTCTCTCTCTTTCTCTCTCTCCTTTCACACCACGTAAAACACAAGCGAAAACGCACGGTATCCACATTATAACTGTACGTTATTATAGAACAGTGACAAACTGGTTAATATTGTAAAAGCAATGGGGATAGATATTTGAGACAAAAATTCTTCCATATTTTCTTGGAAAAAAAACATTTTTTTTTTCACGATGATATACAGTTTGGCACGCACATGTGAACACGCACATAGCAGAACACGGGCATAGCGAACAGACGATCAGGCCTCAAATTATTTTTCCTTTGTACATGTATCTTTTCGGTATTAAAATTTATAGCAAACGCATTGTGAAATTCATATTTAACGAAAAGATTTCCACTTCCCACTGATTTCGCTATGTGCGTGCATGGCTGTAGCCTACTTCTCTGAATTAACGTGTTTCCTTTTTCGAGTCCGTAGAACTCATTACACACAAAATGATAAGGAGAAAGATCTAGAAGTTAAAATAAACATTAAGTTTGCCTCATAACATAGGAGCGCTTTGTTAGTTCAGTTAGCATTTTGCTTGACTATGGAGCGGGTGGCGCTGGTTCGAATCCCAGACTGAAAGTTCTTGAACTCGGGTAGTTTTGTGAAGTTTTCAAGGCTCTCAGCCTATTTGACTAGGTCTTGCCGGAGACAGACATTAAATTGGGAGGTCCCTTCCCTTGAATAATATAATCATGTTGATAGAGGCGTTAAACCTATACACATTTTACTCATGTCCTAGCACTGCTCACTCACAGCGAAAGAGTGACATCGAGTTCCCATCTGGCGGCCTTCTCTCCACTCCCACTCAGGCAGGAAGCCACAGGATCACTAACACGTACATATTTTCCAATTTACTTCAAAATCGGTGAGGAAAAAACCGTTGCAGTTTCAAGACTTGATCAGTTGATGGTTTCTGAATGAAGTTTACCGGTGTCTGTGGTGTAGCGGTTAGGTGTCGCACGCAGGTGACCCAAGTTTGATTTCTGAGTGGGGATAAATTTTTATCGACTATCTCAGTCTTTCTGCTAGAATGTTGTAACCCTTTCAGATGGGATTAGCCCTGACAGGCAGGATTGGAAGCCTGCGTCCTAAATGAGCTAAATTAAGTCGATGGAGGCGTAAAATCACCCACATAAAACAGAACAAAGTTTGGACTATTCGAAAAACGCCACAATCACAGATTTCACCGCAATGACGTCATAATGATTGCCCGTGACAATTTCTATAAAAGCTACCCACATGTTTTTGGCCACAAATCTTTTTTATCCTTCTTCAATATAATGAAACAAATGGATTTCAATTGTAACTGTTAGACTGTTGCGATGGTCGTGAGAAGTTGATCACGGCTACTAGATCCAGCCATTATGAATGTGTGAGCTGTAGGCGTCCTCACTTTGGGAAATGGCACACGACGATAATGGGTGGATCCAGAAGACAACCGTGATCGATTTGCTGCGCTATCAAAAGTCACGTCATTCGAAGAACATAGTCTACGCGCTCGCTTTTTCAGCCACAGGAAAACGCAAGTTGCCCTAAATTTTGTTGGACTATTATGTTGTTCTCTATTTTATCTACCTGTCTATCTATCTGTCTGTCTGTCTGTTTGTCTGTCTGTCTCTCTGTAGCTAAGGTTTCCATGGGTTTATCACTCAGTCTACTGCATTTCGATTTAACCACACACCTGTCTGTTTATTCATTTCGCGTTAGACCAGTTGCCCTTATATATCTGTCTATCTGCCCATATATCTGTGTGTCTGTCTATGTGTTTGTCTAACTGACCACATTACTGTCTGTCTGACAACGTTACTGTCTGTCTGACTATATTTCTGTCTACTTGTCTTGTCTTTCTCTCTGTCTCCCATATCTTATGCCACCAAACACCTTGTTCTCTTGGCACAAAACAATTTGTAAAAGAAAACAATCAGCATAAAAACTGAGCTTCGCATATATTTCCCATGTTATATATTGTTTTTCTCTCTCGGTTTCTTTGTTACTTTGTAGTCTCCGACCGTTCACGAGGAATGTTTGTGTCTCGGTGTCTCCTCCTTTTCTCGATACTGAGTGGCACACCATTTTCTTCTACCTTTTCGTGGCAATTTGAAAAACACAATAAGTCCGCGGTCTGTGTTGCATGTTCACACCGTGTCTGTTATTAATAGTATTGTTGTTGTTGTTTCTTTGGTTTTTGTGATTTTTCTAACATTTTCACAGCGATGTGCATTGCAGATATTACATAATACATTCGTTTTGCACGCCTCTACAGTGATATAATCCTGCCTGCCAGAAGCGAACAGTCTAAGCCTGACTCTAGCAGGCAGCTGCCCCCGCATGCAGTGCGAAGTTAACCGCAATTTGAGCTCTCTGTTTCAGGTTCTCACAGTGACCTGTGCGATAATTTCTTGTCCCAAACAGCGTCTAAAATGAGTTTTTCTTGTCCCAAATAGCAGTAGATTAAAACTGTCCCTTCCTGTCTTCTAATTCTTAGTTTTCTCACGGTACTCGACTATTGAAGATTCTTCCAGTACTCGGCTATTTGAAGTTTTCTCACGGTAGCGGACCACTGAATTTTTCTCACAATACTCGGCTATAAAACTTTTCTCACGGCACTCGATTCTCCATACTTCAGCTACATGAGCTGGGGAGAAAGGCTTGTATCTCCGCACTTTTCCTTTCTTTTGACATTCCTTCCTTTTAATATTCCTTTCTTCACCATTCCTTTCTTTTTGACATTCCTTTCCCCACGATTCATTTCTTTTTGACTTTCCCTTCTCCACACTTTTCCTTTCATTTTACTTCCCCTTCTCCACCATTCCTTTATTTTGGCACTCCTTTGTTCACAGTTCGTCCCTCCTGCATTCCATCCTCCCCGATTCCTTCTTCCGCCATTCTTTTCTCCACCATTCCTTTCTTTTGGCTTTCCATTCTCGTGTAAATTCAACAGTACCATATTTCAGGAAGGTGGCCAAAGTCCTTTGTGTGGAAGAGACATTATCTTTGTGTTATCTTTCCTAATATTGTCTTTGAGATTCTTTAATTTGTTGGTCATTTTTGTTATCGGGCTGTCCGTTATCTCAGTTGGCATCATGCTGGACTACGAGGCAAATGGCCCTAGTTCGAATCCCAGACCAGGTGTTCTTGAACTCGGGTCGTTTTGTAAGTTTTCAAGACTCTCAGTTGTGGGTGGTTGGCGGGTGCTCTGGTGGGGTTTGCTCGTTCTTCCCAATCCAACATCTATCATTCCTATCTCATCTCTTTCTTTCTTTTTTTTCTTCTTTCTTTTTTTTTTTTTGCTCTCTTGCAAGACCTCTAATCTTCGGCTTTTATATGACCTATTGTATTGCAAGTGCCCTAAAACTCTTACTTAAACTAAACAAAAAAGACTCTCAGCACATTTGACTCCGTCCTGTCGGGGACGGATGTTAACTCTGGAGGTCATGAATGGTGTAGATTTCTTCAACCTCACGCAACAACACTACCACATTTCCGGAAAATAGCCGACGTCTTGGAGACGAAGAGACATCAGCTTTGTTGTCTTTGTTGTTGTTACTCTCATCATTATCGTTTAAATTCGTTGTCCTGGTCATTTTTACTGTTTGTTTTCGTTTGTGGATGAATCACAGTAGGACTCTGGTTGACTTTTCAGGCAAGTGGTCGGAAGAGGAAGGTTACTTTACCGTGGGCCCGCTGTTGTGCAGCGGCAAGGATCTGTCGGAGTAAGCGACCCGCCAGCCCTAGCGACCCGCCAGCCCTAGCGACCCGCCAGCCCTAGCGACCGCGTCCTTGGCGACAGCGTCCCTGGCAACCCCCAATGCGTTGGCTCCACCCACTGCTCCTCTGCTCTGCTCTGCTCTGCTCCACTGCGCGCTAAACAGGCGTAACATATGGCAAACGAAGCAAAACTGATTGCTGATCAAATGATGTGCACAATCTGTGTGTTGTTAGCGTGCTTGCCTGCTTACATGTCTCTTTTTTGGTTCGACGGCAATTATGAGGCTAAGTGCCGCAATCACTACGCGTTCGCTGTTTGTGTTGTGTGGAGCATGCGTCACCGACCCACCCCCTGCCTCCACACCCCAATTTATTCCCCACCTTTTGTCCTCACCCCACTCCCCTTCAACCCCCACATTTAATCCTCCACCCCACTTCCCTTTGATACCCACCTATAACTCTTTCACTGCCAGGCAAGGAGCGCTGTCCTACGGAAGAGCATATAGCAGTCTCAGGTGTCTGGCAGTGAAGGGGTTAATCCCCCTCCCCTCTTCCCATTAATCCCCATCCAAAATCCGTAACCTCCACACCC
>NW_004797389.1:1425728-1426782 GCF_000002075.1 Aplysia californica
ACACACACACACACACACACACACACACACACACACTTTCCAAAGTACACGAGAGCAGCATGCAATCAGTCAGACCATGCAGTCGAACATCTACAATTTAATCTCATACTAACATAATAACATACTATGTTCTCTCTTTATTGTTCCGAACACAACGCCAGTTTCACAACAGAATTCGACTAAACTGTAGAGTAGCCAGGTTGCTGTATGTCAGGTGCCTAGGCTTTTTATAATGATATTATTATTACTTTTATTATTGCCCTGCATTCTACCCAGAAAGTTGAGATTGTTGCAGAATGCTACCAGGTCCGCTGGGATAATAATATAGATAGTAAAACGCATTGAGCTTGCTATTGAGCGGGAACTTGCGCTATGCAAAATGCTATACTATATATTGCTACTCTTATTATTTCTCTGACTGTTTCCCTAACGTCATGCTAAAAAAAATAATAGAATAATTAGGTCAGTGAAAGCACTAACTTATCAGTCTCTGCATATCATTGCGTTAAATAAAGTTCATGCCAAAGCGCTTGCTTCATAAGCCTAAGCCTAAAGTTAAGCCTAAGCCACAACGAATTGTCGTTTATTGAAATACTTCATATCTCACGCAGGTGGAGAGAGTGAAGAGGGCGCAATGATTGTTGGGCCTTTGCTTTGCCATGGCACTGCTGTGTAAAGCGCCCCCTACACCTGTGCTCGGTGTAAAACGCCCCCTACATCTGTGATTCGTGTAAAGCGCCCCCTACATGTTCTCCTCTCCCTTGGTTTGATCCGACTCTGCTGGCTTGATAAGTTAGAAAACGGAAAAACAAACAAACAAAAAAGGTTTCCATCAGGCTACTTAGTGTTCGTTAGCACCCGGAACTTCTACGTCACAGGCGGATACGGAAGTTGAGGCCGAATTTCCTGGCAACCCGGAAGCTGATGAGAGAGATTTAGTGCAGCATAACGCAAAAATCGTGGCTGTAATTAATTTTGTTGTCAATGTTGATTGGTTTCCATACCATTCCCCAGTGTGTTGTTAATCTACTTCGTGCTTGATTTTTCTCCCTCC
>NW_004797389.1:1428160-1429716 GCF_000002075.1 Aplysia californica
CACAGTATCCTCTGTGCGACATAGAGCCTCTCACAGTATCCTCTGTGCGACATAGAGCCTCTCACAGTATCCTCTGTGCGACATAGAGCCTCTCACAGTATCCTCTGTGTGACATAGAGCCTCTCACAGTATCCTCTGTGCGACATAGAGCCTCTCGCGGACCCAACAAAGGGAAAGTAATGCTGAATACATTTTGGCGGGGGTATATTTAAACCAAAGGTGATCCATCTTCTTCAGTGAGCTGCTGGGGTTTTTTTTCCTTTATAGACATAACAGTCTATTGATGCCTCCTCATGTCAAGACCCTTCTAGCATGTTAGAAATTCATCCAGTACTCTGAGTCAGAATATAACCCCCCCTCCCCCCATGAAACAACCGTATTATACGCGTAACCGACAAAAAATGGGCCAATATTTTAGTAAAGTATACACCTTCCCCTTCCTGTACATGTATTATAACGCGCAACTCACAAAAAGGGCCCGCACGTTTTTTATATAGTCTATGCCCCCCTCCCTCAACCACCACCTTCCATTTTATACGCGGGACCTACCAAAATGGGCCAATTTTGAAGTACTAGGTATTTGCGTGTTCGTGTTATATGCGAGTATAGGTCTGCGGTAAAAGTTACGGGGAGCATAATGTGTTACAACATCAGCATGTCCTTATGTCTGCGTGATGAAAATTTTCACTTGGCAATTGATGTCTTTTCTACTTAAGCCACCTACACATTTTCTCTTTCCTTAGTTCCACGTAACATCTTTTCACCTTTCTTATGTAATTTTGCATTTTTCGAATGTGTGTTGTAAACATTGTGTTATAAGCTGCTTGTTTGCATAGTATTTTCATCACTTTCCCCACCGAATGTTGGTAGATCTAAAGATCTGGGTGTCTGCAATCATGATTCTGATGTTTTCTTTTTCTTTTATTTTTTTTCTACTTTTTTTTCCCTTTTTAATCTCTTTTTTTTTGGGGGGGGGGTACATACTTTCAACTTAAATAACAGTTTCATAATGTTTTAGTGGTTAAATAACAGTTTCTTTTTTAGTGGTTAAATAACAGTAACGTTTCTTATTTGTCAGTGGATTAAATAACAGTAGTATCATAACAGTTTCTATTTGTTATGGGTTGAATAATGGCGCCTTAACAACGGTGGTTAAATGACAGTTTCTTAGCTGTTAGTGGTTAAATTGTAGTTGGTGTTCTTGTTAGTGGTTACATGACTGGTTCTAGTGGTTGAACGACAGTTTCATAGATGATAATGGCAAGATAACAGTTTCTAAAGATTAAATATCAATTGTTTTTGTCTTATTTGTAAGGGGATTTGAGAGGTTTGTTAACTTAACAATGACCTGGAGATTTTCCAAGAACTATCTTTGTGCGCCGTATAATTATACTCGCCTATAATACGAGCCATTAGAATAAGACACAGTGGAGTTCAGAAGGTGTAACACAGTATCCTCTGTGCGACATAGAGCCTCTCACAGTATCCTCTGTGCGACATAGAGCCTCTCACAGTATCCTCTGTGCGACATAGAGCCTCTCACAGTATCCTCTGTG
>NW_004797389.1:1430576-1445541 GCF_000002075.1 Aplysia californica
CCCCCCCCAAACCACCTGTCTGATTTTAAATCACAATGTGAAAGTTTTTATGTTGAAAAATTTCCTTTGACTTGTACATCTATGTACTGTGTACCATAAAAAACATGTATATGTACGTAATGTGTACCATGCTAAAGATGTACCATAATGACAGGAGTTCTCGTGGGAACCCGAAAATAGCTTACTCCTTAGCAAACAACATGCTCTGCCTAAATAAAAGAGGTTATATATAATACTAAACTTCGCAGCAGCGACGTCACATATTGTGTCAGACATGGGGGTCCTCTTACCCTCATCGGCATGGCCAGCTTGTCCCCATTATCATAAACATTCTGAGTCCCCATCCCGCTCTCCACGACCTCTAGCATATTAAACACCACCTTGCCCCAATATTTCAGTGCAAGCTTGTAGATTTCAACCCAAGACCGCCAAGATGTCTCCATGTGAGTCTCGAAAAGTACTTACCCGTTTGTTGAATTGCACATGTCTTGCCCTTGAGGTTCAGCGTCACAGAGTGGGCATATGCAGCCCCCGGTCGTTTACGTGGTGGGGGGGGGGGGCATCACTGCCACAAGGTCTAGTACTAAATAAAACCTCTTTGGCCTAAAGCTACACGTTGGCGTATACTGACTGTTCTAGGAGTCCCGTCCCACTAAAATATGACTCGTTCCTACGGTTCGGTTCACAAGGTGCATCACGCTGAACAGTGCAAGTTGCCAAAACACTTGTTGTGTCTGAAAGTAACTTTTTTTTTCTATTTTAGTCTTTTTAAGGACTTAAAATACCGAGAATCGACCAAAATAATATTGACAGTCATCATCCTCATCCAGTGTCAGATCTCCGACAGACATCGGCAATCATGGTTTTCCATTCATTCCTTTGCTGGGATGTTCTTAAAAAAGCTAAAGCTTGACAGTATGCTTTTTAAATGCGATTTTAGGAATTGTGTCACCTTGTCTTTTGCTATAGAGATGGTCATATCTTTGATTACGAATAATATCTCTGTATTTTGCTTTGGACAGCTGTGGAGTAGTCCAGTATTGATCTACCATAGATTTGGCTATCTCGTATTCATTTGAATTTGATGTCAAGTGAAGGAATTTGTTCCTCTCTTTCCAACTGTACCAAAAACCCAGATTCTGAAATGTGCACGCCTTGTGGAGCAAACCGTCAGGGCTGATCACAAACACGAACTGTCATGCTATATGACTTCCCAACCCCCTTTCAGAGTTAATGTTGAGAAATTCTTTCATGCCACGCGTCACGAGTTTGGCAAGTGAACCGATTCCACGGAAATCCTAAAAGTGGTAAAACACGTCTCGGCTGGTCCAACTCAAAGATTACATCACTATGTCTTTAGATAACGTTTTCATTTCATTTCTATTATCGGCGGGCTGCTAATGATTAATGACTTCAAGAAAAGGAAGTTGATTTTTTTAAAGTACTCAGTTTCAATTCGATATCATATTGCCTGAGTGTCAAATGAAGTCCAAGTAAACAGTTTAATGTTGTAGTCGTCCTAATGACCAAATGTCAGTCGTGTTATGGCTGCTCCAATGACTAAATCTCAGTTACGTTATGATCGTTCCAATGACCAAATCTCAGTTATGTTATGATTGTTCCAATGACCAAATCTCAGTGCGCTATACGTTTATCGAATAACTTCAAGGTAGACAAGTCAAATATGACAGTCTTGGACCAGCTGGCGTTGTGTCATTCTTCCCTTCCCCACCCCACCCCAAACCTCCACCCCAACATTGAACCTCTGTATGATATTAATAATATTATTGTGTTTACGCTCGGTACAGCTCTAGCGTACAACGTGGAAGGTACAGGACTTTTGTATAATATACCGTCGGCAAGCTTTTCAAATAAACTAAGCCTAAGCCCAGAAAGCAAATTCTTTCAGGAAAAAGAAGAAAATTTTTTATTCGTAAACACTTGTGCCTAAATTGTGTATTTTTTCTTGCTTTTTTTTTCAACACATAGATTTGAGTTTTAACGAAATATTTCTTGAGCATATGAATCTGAAACCAAAGATTGTGAAACTGTAATCTAAAAACTTTTTTTGTTTAAATTTGGGGCTTAGGTTTATTACATTTGAAGAGCTGGTCAACGAAATGTATGCGCTCTGTAAAGCTCCTCACTTTTCTGCCCACTGTAACTGACTTGTTATCCAATGTTGCATTATGAACTTGAGATCAGTCGGGCCGCCCCGTTATATCTTGACATGATTTTGAAAGGCTTATTTTATGCATGCCCTGAAACAAGCGCGACCTTGACCCCGGCGCATGACCCTGAAACAAGCATGATCTTGACTTTGGCGCATGACCGTGAAATGAGCATGACCTTGACTTCGTTGCATGTCCTGAAATTAATACAAAGTGCATGAAGCGTTCATAATGCATGCACCTGATTAGTCCCTTTGGGTAACTACACAGTCTCAGTTATTTAGAATCTCTTTTCCCAACTTTTTTCTCCAAACAAGAATTCTCCTGAACTTTCTGTCGGGTTTCTTTCCATACATTTTAGTAATGAGCCGGTTATGTTTCGGTTTTGTCAACAATTTAGTAGCATTTGCCGTTTCTATCATGACGAACTCGTTGACCTTAATCTGACGTGTATGTCCCTCCTTTTTTTCTTTTGTTTCGGTTTGTTTCGTTTGTTTGCTTGGGGTTTTGTTGTTGTTATTTGGAGAGTTTTCACCAAGAATAGGGGAGAAACACTTTTTTCATAGTTTGGTGCACGGAACCTATAACTGTAGCCTAGGAGAAGAACGAGTTTAATTCGTGACACAACATCTCCTTGTTTTCTCTTTTGTTTCCAATTAAGGCCTAGTATCTTGACAAAGTAGTTTAATAACAAATTAGCAATAATTTAATAATAATTTAATTATAATTCATAGTAATAATTAGTGATAATAATTTATGATAACGATTTATTAGTTGAAATCCATGAGAAGGTGAAGAGACATGAATAAAATTTGAAATAAAGACGGCGTGTGGTGCGTCTGTCTTAAACCTTTGTATACGAAATGCCATTCTACGTAGGTACGAAGCCTTTATTGATAGCATTGTTTTCTGAATCACAAATTCCCTTAAAATCCCATTTGCGTTAAATAAATATAAAACAGGAACAATCCATATCATAAATATACAGTTTGACTACAGATTGCAATGATTGGGTGGGGATCTATTGATTCTCCGTGTGACTGTGTAAACAACCGGACATTGTCGTACGCCATAAAGTTATATTATCAGTTGATATGCCGTTTTCCAAGAATTGCAAGAACAATACGATTTGTCAGGAAGGCAGAAGTTTACAGGTACATGATATTGATTCGTTTGCTAATATCCATTTATTCAAAAAGATTGTTTTCAGAGAATAGTAGTTATGCTTAAGTTGAGGTTTGATGAAGAGTATGTTTTCAGGGAATAGAAGTTATGTTGAGTTTTGTTAAAGAGTGTGTTTTCAGAAAATAGAAGTTGTGTTGAGTTTTGTTGAAGGGCAAAAAGTTATGTTGAGTTTTTTTGAAGGGTAAAAAGGTCATGTTGCGTTGTTTTTTTAAGGGTAAAAATTTATGTTGAGTTTCTTGTTGTTGTTGTTTTTTAAGGGTACACGGTTGTGTTTAGTTTTGTTGAAGTTGAAGGGTAAGGTCCATTGCTTGAAACACCAACTTGAGCAAGGAACAGGAGCTAATTTAGTTGAATGTTCAAACTGATGTTTCAAGTGACACTGCTTCTGGGTGGTACTTAGAGCACTATTGTTTCTAGATGTTACCGTCGTGATGTTTGCCTTGTACACAATAAATCACTCTGTTGAAACACCAGTTGGAATCTGTGTTCAATTATTGCAATTTTGTTTTTGTTTTGGTTTTGTTCTTTTATAGTTCAGAACGATAAATAATTATCCAATTCTTTGTTTTGTTTGTTTATCCGTTTGTTTGGGGTTTTTTACAGGTGAGTGAGCCTGAGAGTGAGATAGAGAGTGAGGGCGAGAGATCGAGAACGGGGTTTTGGAAGAGGGGGGAGAGTGAAAGAGAAATGAAAAGAGAGAGACAGACAGACAGACAGACAGACAGACAGACAGACAGACAGACAGACAGACAGACAGGGAGAGAGAGGGAGAGAGAGAGAGAGAGAGAGAGAGAGAGAGAGAGTCTCTCAAAGAAACTCAATGCTACTCAACCTATAAAAAAGGAAGCAAAATCCTTTTATCCTATTTTGATGAGAGAAGGAGAGTTTATTGGGGGGCCATTATTTTCTTTTTTAGTGTGAGTGTTTTTACACCTCATAGTCATCGACACAATTAAGAACATTTAGGAGGTGGGCACCCGACCATGCCTGTCAAGGTCAACCCAGAAAGAAGGGACTAAAAGGCGCCTGATGTTCTTAACTCTATAAAGGCGTAGCAGACTCATTTATGTCCCGGAAGGGGGGGGGGCTCCCGTGATCTAGAGGTATGGTGTTCTCAGTTCGCCTCTCAGTCAATAGGTCCCGTGTTCGAAACCTTCGAAACCTGACAGCTACGTGGGTGGTTGGCTGGTGCTCTGGTGTGGTTTGCTCCTTCTTTTCTATCAAACATCTATTGCCCTGATCTCTCCTCCTTCTTTTTTGTGCTTGTTACTCTCTTGTAACACCTCTAATCTTCCGCGTTTATATGACCTTATTGTGTTGCAAGTGCTGAGAAACACTTACTAAGATTAAAAACCTGACAGCTATGGAAAAGTTTTCTTTCCTAAAATCTTTCCCTTCACTTCTTTCCATGTTCTCTTATCATGTTGCGCCATCTGTTTTCATCTCCACCCCGGTCTCCTCTGGGCTCCTCTATCCTTTACTGCTGACTCATTCTACTGCTACTCTTGGTTCCTCCTTACTGTTGTCCCTGATCTTCGGGTAGGTAAGATTGAACTGTTGAACATCTTGCCTTCTCGGTTTGGTGCAAAAAATCACGGAGGTCCCTTGTGCAAGCTGCGCATGTTAAAGGTCCCTTGGTGGTCCTAAAATCGATAAGAGTAGTCTTCGGATGCCAATGGGGCAAAATTTTAAATTCCTATTAAAACTGCAATATTATCTAATCAGTTTAATTTCATAATATAGAGTTTAGAGTACTTTCGGAGTCAGAAGGTGGCTGCCTGAAGGGAAGGGGGCCCTACGTAGTAGGAAAAACAGTCACATACGTAAATGTCAGTTGCGCCGCGGGTGGAAGAAGCAGAACAGTCGACTACCCCTGGGATCTTGAGGGGGACGTGGAAAAGATGTATGACTCATTCGCAGTAGACCACTGTTTCGGCACGTTTCAAACCATCATAAATCAGAAACACAAGTTTACATAATTTGTTCATGGTACATGCATGCGAAACTATCACATGGTATGCATGTTATTGCCTATAATTTTTTCTGTTTTAGTTTAGATAAAGAAAACCACAACTGAAATATCGGCATGAATAAAGTTGCGTTTCTTTTTCAAAAAGTCCCAAAGGAACGCGAATTGAAGCTAGAATTACTAAGCATCCAAAATGAGTCAAGAAGCAAAAATCCTGACCACAGCCTCGGAGTAGAGCTCGTTTTTACACATAATATTTCTGGGGGGATTTTTTTATTTTATTTCAGGTAGGCCTTTTTACGACCCCCCCCCCCCCAAACACACACACACACACACACACACACACACACACACACACACACACACACACACACACACACACACACACCACACACTCTGGGGGAAAAATAATTGATTGGTCGTAGACACAGTTTAGATCTTTTAGGAGACAGGTTCCGGCCCTGTCTGTCAATTCCAATCCGGGCTGAAAGGAATAGAACATCCTAGCAAAAAGACTGGGATACCCTATAAAAATGCTCCCCACTCAGGAATCGAACTCCAGCCTCCTTTGTGCGAGGGCAAAGCACCTAACTGCTACTTCATAGACGCCGGTACTAACGAGTTCTCCCAGGAAAATCACAAAATTCAGACATACAAAAATGTTGGGAAAAGTGTGACACAAAACGGATGTACTTATTTTAGGAAACCGAAACTTCTTCACTCTTTGTCCTCAGAGAAGTCGGGCGGATGAGAAAATTAACTATGACCCTTCACTCACGACGGTCAAGGCCGATTGACATGGTTATGATGGCGGGTGAAGCGTACAGCAAGTTTGTCTCATCTGCAATAGTATCGTTACATGAAAACGAAATGGAGCATGAGCTTTGTAGATATGTAATGATTCAACTATTGTAGTGGACTTTCCTTCCAGACCACTGATGGCAATTCCCAAAAGTGAAAGAAGAGGTTGCTTCCTTTTTACTTTAAGACGGTATTTGTTCTCAGTCTAAAAAGAACTCCAAGTTTACAGATACGACATTTTGGCCTTATGCTAGCAATATATGAATCTCCGACCCTTGGAAATGTCCTCCACATGAACCACTCAAGCGTTTCATAAAGCCACCATGCAAGGCAGGGGGAGTTCACTGCCCTTGGCAACGATATGTTATTCGTCATGGGGGTTCGTTTCTATTATTATTATTATTATTATTATTATTATTATTATTATTATTATTATTATTATTATTATTACATGTTCTTTTATATTATTATAATGTTAGTTATAATAATCCACAGCAAAAAAACGGCGGCCATGACAATGCCCGATCTAGGATATTAATTAATGACACTATAATTCAAGTCTATGGACAAATTTTTTTAAGAAAAAAAAGAACAACAACAAACCTCAAATCACCCAAAGGCAATACTCCTCATACCCGGTGCACACTGCAAAAACTTTGATAAAATCCCAATGTTAAACTTTTGCATTCATTGAAATTTGAGGTCCGGAAGGCGAGGTTTTCCTTCATGCAGGGGCAAAAATGTCTAGCACTAGCTCGCACAAAGCAAAATCGACGGAACACGGGAAGCCTTTTTTTATGTTAATAGTGCTGTCAAAAATTCGAAGCCAAATTATTGTCAAATATTTCTTTAACTGTCGAACATACTCTCCAGCTTTTGCGCAATGCCTTTTATCAATTTACCTTAACAGATTCATATTTTTGTAAACACCTGGTTGCTGTATTCTGGAAAATTATTTAATAATTACTTATTAAAATCCTAGTGGGTAGTCTCTACTTATTTTGAAAAGTTTACAGGTAGAGCAATGTCGCATTTAAATGCACGTCCATCATGGGTTTTTTTTTATAGTCCGGACAACACCAAATGGACAACTTGTAGACCTCATTACACCGAATCTACGTGGTGAATCTCTCTGATTTTTTGCATGCGCCTCGGATTTCTAACAGACCTAAAAAATCTCGATTTCCGTGCACATGCGACAAAAATAAAGAGGTGCAGTCTATATAATTATTAGTAATTAATAGCTCATTAAACTCAACTTCACACACTTTTTATAGCAAGCACGGTACTATGATAAAACCATGACAATACAGGGTGTCGTTGCAGGGGCTAAGCCAGAAATTTCAGGGGGGGGGGGGGTGTACAGTTTTGTCAAACAAACCCAATAACGGGGGTCAACAGAGTACTATCTTATTTGAACCGCAAAATGGCATGTCATTTGGCAACCCCCCCCCCCCCCCCCCCCCCCCCCCCTTTTGTGCCATAGGAAGAGCCCCGGGGCCCCCACCACAACGAGCTTCCCTTTTTTTTGGGAAATTTTGAAGAAAAAAAAAAAACCCCCCCCCCACCCCACCCGCGAAAAAAAAACCGCGCCCTTTTTTTTAATTTTTTTGGGGGGGAAAAAAAGAAAAAACAAACATTTGGTTGATTGCAAAAACGGACACAAAAAAGGCCCCCCGCCTCCCCCCCCCAGGAAGAAAAGGAAAAAAATATTTTCTTGTGGTGTTCTCCACGAAGAAATAAAAAAAAAAAACCCCCGGGCCCCCCCAAAACCGGGGGGAGAAAAAAAAAAACCCGCTTGGGGGGCCGGGGGGGGGGGTTTTAAAAAAATTTTTTTAAAAAAAAAAAAAGGGTCAACAGAGTTTTTTTTTTTCGGGGCCAAAAAAAATAACCTTTTGCCACCCCCCCCCCCCCCCCCCCCACCCCCGTTTAGGTCCATAGGCAGAGCCCCGTGTCACTACCCATACATGTCTTCTCCTTTTTTCGGGATTTGTTATAAAATAAAAGAGACGGCCTCGATCAGCTACTCCAGAGAAATAGTTCAGTAGTTTTATGGCAACGTTTTTGGGGTTTGTAAATTAAGAAATCTAACCATTGTGATTAACGAAAAAGCGACAGAAAATTGAAACGCATGCGATCTCGATGACGGAAGAAAGGAAATAAACTTTACTCGTTGTGTATCACAAAGAGTTAATCAAAATAAACCCACTGTCACCCACTAACCGCTGGACTGAAAACAACTCAGTCTTGCGGCGCATGCAGGCAATTAAAAAATAGATTTTAAAAAATAGAAAAACTAACGATTAACTGCCCTCCTGGGTCTAATAAAAATTCCCTGCACAGACTGTAATCAGATACTAATAATAATAATTGTATAGAAAACACCTCTTTATATATTTGTCGCAAATGCACAAAAGATCGAGATTTTTTAGGGTTTGTTTAAATTCAGAGGCACATGCAAAAAATCTGGGCGATTCGCCTCCTAGTTTTTGTGTAATTAGGTCAACAGGTTGTCCATTTGGTGTTGTCCGGACTATAGTCGACATTAAGCTTATCGAGCGTATGCTTTGAGAACATGTGCAAAAAATGTGATCACTATAAAATTAATTTTCTGAAACAAGTTTTGCCACTCTAAAAAGTCATTGGTGAGCTGTGACTCAGGCCATAAGCGTATACAAAATGTGTGTGTGAAGCGGGAAGTGATGTGAACAATCCCAATTTCCGCGTGAAGAGATAATTTATAGTATTTTATATAAATTTATGCAGAATTTTTTTTTCATCTGGCCTCAATTGTTGTGGGAAAATATGATTAGGTTAAGACAAATTGATACAAACTGCTGTGCAAACTGTGGGTTACATTGATTCACCCGTTAACAGAGATAAGTTTAGGATAAGTTACGCCACAAATTTTTGACAGCACTATAATGTGTACAAATTTTGCAATATAATACATGTGTTTGTAGATATAAACAACATACATGAAAAAATTCGGGGCCTGAAAAGCCGTTCGCTGTGTTTGTGTTCGTTATGTGCGTGTTCAGGGGCGGTTTGTTAACTGGGCAAGACCGGCGGTGTCGGTCAAATTTTTGTCAGCTGGACTGTTGACTAGAGATTTATAGCTGATGATGGTTTTCATTTTAAGTAAATCCAAACAAACAAGTATCAACATTCAAAAGCATCTTGCCGATATGAAAGCGCTCAAATAGAGAAGTGGGATTCACTGGAACCGCATTCCTTCCCGTTTGTTATCGCGCCGGCTCGTAACTTTAAATCGTCTCCCGTCAAGCCGTCACGTCGCGGAACTTCGTACTACGTACGAGGCCAAACCAAACCAAACACAGCGCGCTAAAGCCTAGCGATGACGCCAGTCCAAAACCAAAAAGTCCCCTGGACAAATCTATCGACGGCCCTCAGAACGAATAGGGCATCCTTTAATTGCCAAATTGGCCTCTTTGTAGCTTACAAAATTAAGAATGAGACTGTCTTGAGCAGCACAGCCACAAGTATTATTTTATCAGCAAAACATGTATTTATCATTCAGCTTTTCTCTAACTACTTTCAGAACATTTGTTGTCAGCATAGCACTAATCTTTTTTGTTTATTGGCTTTTTAACCACCTTATAGTTCCTGTTTGGCATTTACTCATCGTTTTCTCCCCGTTAATAACTTACCTGGCCCATAGGAGTCTGGATGGCGAAAGGAGGAATCGTCTAGTGAAGATATATAAGGAAAATTTTAACGAGGAGCAATAGGCGCTAGGCTGTCAGAGTCTGAGCCGAAAACAATAGGCCTACCCCCTCCCTTCCCTCCCCTTTTCCACCGTCACCCCAGCAAGACACCAAGTTCTATAATTAGTATTTGACACACTTCCCCACTTTGTTACAACACAGTGTTCTGTTCTGAGAACTGAGAAGTGCGATGAAGAACATTTGATGATATAATGATCGGAAACTGTTGTGTGCTAACTTTGTTCAGCTTTGCATAGTATCTGATTGAAGACTTGATCTGCTTGGGACAGCGTCACTGGTACAGTATCAATTGACTTTTTGTCATCATACAGGACAGTTCTTATTACATATATTTAGCGGGTCCAGTGCACGTCGATATTTTGTGTGGGGTGTAGAAAGTACGAGTAAAGTACAGGACCAGCAGTTTATTGCCTCTCACTTTCAGTTTGTTTTCTAGCCTTGTAGTGTTTCTTTTTCTGTGTCGATCAAGTCAGTTTTTATTAATCTCAGTAACTTCCATCATACGTTATTCATAGTATTGTTGCTTGACACTACCGCATATTTCAGCTCTTTCACATTATATGATTATGTTAACAGTGGTGTGTGTGAGTGGGGGAGGGGTGGGGATGGCGAAGGTTGGGATATAAAATAAGGAGAGAGAGAGAGAGAGAGAGAGAGAAAGAGAGAGAGAGAGAGAGAGAGTGCGTGTGTGTGAGTGTGTGTGTGTGTGTGTGTGTGTGTGTGTGTGTGTGTGTGTGTGTGTGTGTGTGTGTGTGTGTGTGTGTGTGTGTTGCGAAGGAAGGGGTTGGGGGAGGGAGAAATAGTCGATGTGAATGACGGCCGGTCAGTTCTATAAACCACGAGCCGCCACTGTGCGTGTTCACTGAACGCATGCTAGACTGTATTTTGGCACAATTAATTTATCAAATTCGCCAAAATGGAACTTGCGTGGGTTTTCTGGGGCGCCATCGGGTCTGTTGGAGGATATTCGTAACCAACAGTCAGTCAGAAGGCCAATATGACTCGTCCATCTCAATACATCTTTTTTTCGGATAACGTTTGATCGTCCGAGTTGATTTTTGTCAAAACTTGTACCAGTAATCGTGTATCAATGTTTCCTTCCTTCCTTCCTTCCTTCCTTCCTTCCTTCCTTCCTTCCTTCCTTCCTTCCTTACTTACTTACTTACTTACTTACCTACGTACCTACGTACCCTACGTACCTACGTACCTACTTACTTACTTACTTACTTACTTACTTAAAGTACATAATATTAATAAGGTAGAGAACAGTCGACGCGACGCTTGCCTGTCCCTGGCCATGTTCTCCAAGCTCGGTACATCCAGGCAGGCCCTGGGTGATTGCCTCATCCCCTATCGTGACTCTATAGCTTCCAGTTGGTTTTCCTCTTTTTTTCCAGTTGGTCTCCAATACCCTGTATGAGGGCAATCATGTCTTTGGCATTCCTAGAAAATGTCTTACTCTTATCAACTATAGGAACACCTAAGGATTTTAAATGTCAGCAATTTGCACACGAGGCCTCCGAGACTTATTCGCCCTTATCCGAGAAGCTTAGGTGTTAGATCCTACTTACCCTAAGATCAAGGGTGTGGCTGAAAGTAAGAAGGAGCTTATAAGGAGTCGCAGTAAACAGGAAACAGATTAAAGAGTCAGGAGCCCAGAGGTGGGGGCAAATGAGTAGGGGGGGGCAGAAAGTGGAGACGAAAGCAGACGACAGAACATGATAAGAGAGCAGGAAAGGTGAGAGGAGGATTTTTTTAAAAAGATCTTCCGTCGTTATCAGATTTCGAATCCGGTACCTATTGAATGAGAGGCGAACACTGCCTTTAGACTACGAGTGCCCCCTAATTCATCTGGTATTCGAACGTCGTTTATTCTTCTTTTCTTTTTATGGTTGGATTCTATTGTTATTGTTTCACGTTGGATTAATACATGTATACATCAAAGCCTTATTTGTTCCAACCGTGCTGTTTATTTGAGAACATACCTGACTAAATCTTGAGTTCTGTGGTGTAGTTTTTTTCTTTCTCTCTGATTTTGCTATATCTTCCTTTTCTGGTCCTACCATTCACGTTCAGCACTCTCTTATGACTCCTGTTCTTGCTTGTCCTTGCCTCTGGGCGCGAATCGCGGCCGCGATTTTTGCATTTTTCTATTTAAAACAAAAACAAAAACAAAAACAAACAAAAAACCACCGCCGGGGAATAAAAAATCGAAAAGAAAACAAGAAATAAAAATTAAAAAACAGCAACAGCAACAACAATAACAACAACAGCAACAACAAAAAGAAACTGAACCTCTTTACTGCTTCACTTCGTCTCCTTCTCACTTGTTGACCCCACATTGATGTGTTATTTTCATGTGAAGAATATTAGTGCATTCCATAGGCTATTATTTATAATGCTGTTTCTCTTTTATTTCTCCCTCTCTGTTGTGTTTTAATTTGTTAATGTGTTAATTTCTTTTTCTTGTTGTTGTTCTGATGTGTTGTTGTTTTTTTAATTTGTTGTGTTTATATAACGTAAATGTTATTTATTTTATGTTGTTCCTACCTTTTTTGAAGAAAGTTAAATGTGTGTTACGTTAGAGCGTGTCTCCCACCAAAACTGATTGCTGACACTGACACTGGCAGGCCCCTTGTGTGTGAATCCATAATTAACATGTAACATGTCTTGTACTTTGTCTTGAATTACACACGTTTAGGGTTAAAACGGCCAATCTTCGGACAGGTGGACACACGCCTTTACTTGTTAATTTTTGTGGTTGTATGTGCTGTTCTTATTTTGATTTCATTCATTGTGAAACTTTTATTTTTCACGTTTTTACACTCTGTGTGGCTACGGATAATATGTGAGGCAACGTGGTGAAATCAGGCGCTCGTCGAAATAATGAAATCTGAGAAACTGGCATTTTCGGACAGTTGGAATTTTTTTTCGAATTTTTGTTCTTTAGCTCAACACCTTGTAAGTCCATTTTTAAAAACTTTAATGTAGGATTTTAATGGGAAAAAAGTTGATTGAAGGCACAAGAAATGTAAATTTGTAGTTTCCAAGAACTCTTAAAGCTATGGAAGTCACTAAACTTTAGCCGCCATTTTCTCGCTAATCTTACTTCTGGAACCAGGTGACCCCACCTTCTTCAAGCACAAATATCTCGACTCCTATTCAAAATGGATGGATAATGTTTTCATCAAAGCAAGGCAAATAAACCACCATTAAGATGATACCAATAAATCCACATGCCCAAAAATTGACGAGCGCCTGTTTCCACTGCGTCATGACACATATTCTGGATGTTTTAAACAGAGCACACACAAAATCTGGTGCTTTAGATTAAGTAAACTCTATCGCTATATACGTCGTCACAGAGAGTTAAAAAATAAAAGCTTCAACGTTAACGACAACTTTTATGGCAACTTTTACCATTTTTGTGTCAACTTTTGGAGAAAAAAAATGACAACAAACTCAGATGCTAGCTTGTCCCTGAAATGTGTGTCGATAGTGACATAAAACCCGCAGGACCTGGGGACTCTATCAACAGTGCTTTTCTGGGACTTTCTGCATTGCCGTGTGCACTGACTTTGCCGGTTGTGGGGGGGGGGGGGGTGTAGGCTTGGGCAACCTCAATCAGCTTGTTTGATTGTTTATTGAGGTGTTTACCTCAGAGAATAAATGGTTTGGCCACCTGTTACGAGTGTCATGTAGCCAACCAGCATCGATAGCCTTTATTAACACCAAACACTCGGGCTATAGTGGAAAAGGTAGGCCACACAAAAGTTAGATTGAGGGAGTCAAGGAAACCGTAAGAAATAATAATATCCCTATTGAAAGAGATGCGTAGCTGGCCTACCATAGAAAACTACATCTCCCCTCGACGCTTAACGGCAACAGAGGATGAAACAAGTAAAAAGAAAGTAAAGTATCGACACTGCACTCAGCGCCAAAACAACACAACAGATTAGGACAAAAGCAGCACACTCAAAAGAAGCAGAAGGAGCAGACCACACCAGTCCGCCTACCAAACACTCGCCCTGCTCAGCAACCGTATGACAAATCAACAAGAAACAAACAAAAGTGAATAAGAATGACCAATAGAAAAACTAATTGACCTTGTTCTGTAGGGCCTTCATAACATGGTACATGTATGTAATTGTCCGTGATGAATACTAACAGACACACAGAAAGTGAGAAACTGAGGTACGGTAGGCCTACATACTGTACTTCTTAGGCAAAGAAAATATTTTCATCTGGTTTGTCTCCTGTGTTTGTTCAGTTAGAGTAGAGCTTAACTCAGTGTGCAAGAAAATCTCTTCAACTGGAGTGCGATTTACTTTGTGCAAGTGTTGCATGCAACAGATCTGCTATTCAGAAACTTTCTGTGCCTATATTGTCTAAACGCGCTGCTTCTGAATGTAGCACGACATACACCTGGGGTATCCTGAAATCCTTTCGAGGCTGTGGCGACGGTGGCTTAGTGGATAGGCTCTCAGACTCGCAACCGTAAGGTCGTGGGTTCGAATCCCGCTAGGGGCTCGACGTTGTGTCTTTTGGTAAGCCACTTTACTTTTACACGAATTTTCCTCTCTTCACCGAGGTGGGAATGGATACCCAGCAATAGACAGCGAAAGATCTTGTCAGTTTATTTGTGTTTGAGCGCTTAACCCTTTCCGTACGCCCTGGGGTCATTTTGCACCCCCGGGGTATTTTTTTTCATATTTTAGAATACTTCTAGTGTGAAGATCTCGTATAATCTCAAAAACATTATTTGACAGACTGCTATGCAAAGCGTACGGATCGGATTAACGAGTACATTTCTTCTTTGGAAAGTGGTGGTACAGTTTCCCACGTCGTATGGATACGATAGTAAAACACGACGTACGGATAAGGTTAGATCTAATCAGCTGCTTGCACTGTATTGTTCCCAGGAAGCTGAGAATGTTTTTGAGTGTTCTATGGTCTGCAGGGGTAATAATATAGTGTAAAGTGTAAGCGCATAGATCTTGTTGTCGAGCGGGGATATGCGCAATACAAATGTTATTAGGTCTATATTAGTAGTAGTAGTAGTAGTAGTAGTAGTAGTAGTAGTAGTAGTA
>NW_004797389.1:1447256-1447924 GCF_000002075.1 Aplysia californica
CCATTTTCTGTGAAAATGCTGCCCAAGTATTTGAATTCTCTGCTTTGTTTTAGTTGGGATCCATTGATGTTGATATCCACTTTACCTGGTCTCCTGCTAATTGTCATGACTTTAGTCTTGCTTATACTGATCTTCATGTCATATTTTTCGCAGCTCGCATTTAGTTGGTTTGACCACTGGTCAAAATGATGATACATTACCACTTGTGATTTGCTTTACTTAGCAATCTGTCAAAAAGAATTTGTGAGGAATACTGAAAGTTTCCCAGAGATTTTTGTACTAGAAGTATTCTAAACGCGAAAAAAAAACCCAACAACTAGGGTACAAAATGACCTCAAGGATAAGGATAAGGTTTTTAATAAGCCTTGTTTTCTTTTTATCTTTATTATTAAAAGAATAAGTTATTGACTCAGAAGTTTGTAGAGGTTTAATCATTAAACTTCGTATTTTTTTCTTTAGCCCCCAACTGTCCACGCCCCCATACGGAGGTGACGTCACACGGGAACGTCCTGTGAAGAACTCAGGGTTTTCCTCGGGCGCCACCAAGCACAGGATGTGTGGGGCGGAAACTCGGCGAGAGGACACACTTGTGTTGTTAGCCCAGGCTGGTAAATACTGGGACAACAGATGAGGTCATGGTGGTGAGGGGGGAAGGTGGGGGTGGAGGG
>NW_004797389.1:1449302-1454302 GCF_000002075.1 Aplysia californica
CTCTCTCTCTCTTCTCCAACGCTGCAGTCCACCACAACGTTGCCCTGACAAAGTTTAGGGATTTTCCTCGGAAATGGGTCCAGACTCATTCACGAGTGGGGTCACGGGGCAGAGGGGGGGGGTGAGCTCACCATGTTTGGAGGTATAAAAAGATGCCCCTGGCGGTCAATCTGACGTTCAGCACTGATCGACACCCACTGCCACGTCAAGTTTTCTCGTAGTTTGCCAGTAAGTAGATATTTTAGCGTTTTCACCACGTTCAGCTCTGGGTCATGAGGGGTGACTGGCGGCTGCTCGCCCTCGCTGTGCTCAGCGTGTACTTCCTCACAACGGTTTGCCACGCGTGTAAAAAGTCCAGGAAGAAAGAGTATGTCAACAAGCAGTGCAGGCTCAGGACAGAGGTGATCACCGGCTTTCCAGGCGGAATCTCCGAGCACTCTCTGAAGCACCCAGTGTGCTCCAATGTGTTTTCCTCTGTCTTTGAAACGGAGACCACCGTAGCCGACTGGTTGATCGTTCTGGACCAGAAAAACAGGTGGGCGATATGTCCCCAGGGTCACTTCCTGCAAGGGTTCAAGTTCACAAATCACGAGAAAGGCGTGTACGCAGTGGAAGAGGGAAGGTGTACAAAATCGAATAAGCTTCACGACGTATACGGCGACTGTTACAACCAGCGCACATCCAGCTCCAGCCACTGCCGGCGAGAGGGCTACTTCCTGGCGGGCATCTACCGCGGCGACTGCTCCGGCTGGGGCTGTATATCTCAACTGAGATGCTGCAAAATGACCTCTGAGATCAGTGTGGATTCTGTGGAAGTGGCGAAGGACAAGGTCATGGTAAGGTCTCTCAACGGACTGGCTCAGTTAGCCTCGTTTTTGGGCTACGATGGGACCGTGGGATGCTTTGGAGATCAGCCCGGAGACAATTTCGAGAAAGATGGGTACTCTTGGAAGGCGAAGAAATGTGCGAGGAACAACAATCGCCAGCTGAAAATCTCTTATGGCGACTGGAAAATCGGCTTGTCGGATGTGAAGTATTCAAATAGGAAAACAACAGAACTCGAGCCGAAAACGATCGACTCTGGTGTTTTGACCAACCCCCATCCCACTCCAGCTGTGGAGATCATAACTAGACATGACAAAAGTATTCGTACTGTGACACATTCGCTCACCAGTCACTGGAAGGTGGCTGTCACCACCGGGATCAAGGTCAGCTACTCACCCTCAGATGTGACAGGGGGCCTGGGGGGTGAGTTTAGCTTCAGCATAACTGCGGAGGGTGGGGAAAAGACCACGGACGAGACGCAAAATGTCCAGGAACAGTCCATGGAGGTGACCATAGAGAAGGAGCTGGACCCATACACAGCGGCGCGATGGGTGGCCCGGATGTACCAGATCCGGACCACACAATACTACAGGGCGACTCTCCGCATGGAGTGCACCGCTCAGTTGGAGGGAAATCTCAAAAAGGAACGCAACTACCACAGAAGTTACGTTGGACGCAGTAAGTATGGCTTCAAGTACCGCTTCGGCGATAAAGACACGCCGTTTTTCGTCGCTGTCAAAAAGGAGAAAGAGCAGTGGTCGTATCCGTGGATGTGGGGCGATTTGATTGAACAACAGCCGTGGGTGAAGAACGTCGTGGGATATCTGGCCAATCAGACGCATTATGAGTTTGTCCTGGAGGGAAAGTTTGAGGACATTCAGGGCTACAAGGTTGAGATGGAATTTGGCAATCACACAGAGCTACCACGTCCAGGGGTTGGTGCTGATTACGCAGTGCCGATGTTTGGCTTTGGAGAGAACGTGGGGAAGGGAGAGGACAAGGTGGTTGTAGCTGCCGCGGGGCCCCATGACCCTCCGTCTGATTTTCAGCCCGTTTATGATTAAGAATTAAGGAGTATGATGTTTCTTGATTGAAACAGTTCTCTTCCCCCTCCATGTTTTCTCTTCATTGATTGAATGTTATAATTTACCTCGATGTGACAGTAGTGGAGATTATTGTGTTCACGAGACGCCAGTTTTTTTTTTCAGAAAATAAAAGCATTTCTTCAGACACATCGTTGATATGAAAAATGGCGCTTTTTAAATATTTTTTTAATGAATCTATTATAATGTCAATCACATTCATATCGTCAATGAAACGTGTTCTTGGAGGTAAGCTGTCTGTCTGTCAGTCTGTCTGTCTGTCTGTTTGTCTCCCCGTCTCTCTCTCTCTCTCTCTCTCTCTCTCTCTCTCTCTCTCTCTCTCTCTCTCTCTCTCTCTCTCTCTCTCTCTCTCTCTCTCACTCTCTCCTTTTTATTTTGAAATAACTATTGATAACAAGATTGACTGGCATTCCCACGCTGCTCTTGTGCATAAAAAGGTAAATCAAAGAGTGTTCCTTTTAAGTAAATTAAGAAGTTTTCGTGACGATAATTAGATTATGTCCCTTTTATACCATTCTATGGTTGAAAACGAGCTATTATTTTGTATTTGCTGCTGGGCTGGGAATTGTAGGGTGAAAGATAAAGAAAAATTCGACAGAACCATTAAGAAAGCCAGCAAGATCTCAGGATATGATTTTACTAGAATTTATTAAATGTATAACACCACAAGTATAAAAAATATTTTTTTAAAGCATTAAAAACGATCCTCCACACCCCCCTTCCACACAAATTGTTAAATAACGCAGCGGCAGATATATACCTCTAAAACCAAAGAAAGAAGGATATAAAAGAAGATTTTTACCATCTAGCACAAGGCTATTGTCAGAATAAGCATCAATTTGTATTGCTGTTTCGGATATGTATCTTTTTAATTCTAAAGGTCCTGTAATTAAATTCCTGCATGTGGTTGAATGATGCACCTGATGTGATATGTACATTTTGTCATCTTTACTTCTCTTTTCATATTGAATTTTAATGAGAGTAATATATAATTTAAATGTTTATGTATACCTGCATGTGTTTTTACGGTCCTGTAAAGACAAGAAAAATGTCCCTCTTATCTTATCTTAATCTTATCTTATCTTATCCTATCTTATCTCTCTCTCTCTCTCTCTCTCTCTCTCTCTATTTCTCTGTCTCTTTCTTTCTCTCTCTCTTTCTCTCTCTCTCTCTCTCTCTCTCTCTCTCTCTCTCTCTCTCTCTCTCTCTCGCTCGCGCTTATATAGTGACGTTCAAAAGAAACTTGAAAATGTAATCACCCAAACAATACGTTAAAGCCTTGCACTACCCACACCAGTTTAAAGCTAAATAAATTATGTGTCATCTAGCGCATTAATATTTCATCTGTTAAGAGGCGCCCAAGATATGGTCGCTCAAAACTGACCTTAGAAAATTAGACTCGACAAAATAGTGCGAAATCAAAGAAACTTTATATTGTGTTTGCGCGTGTATTAAGGTATGATTTAATTTGGTTTTCCAAGAATTGTCTACAGTGCAGTCAAACATTCGTGGCGCAACTTATCCTCAAATATCTCTGTTAACGGGTGAATCAATGTCATCCATACTTTGCACAGCATTTTGTATGAATTTGTATGAACCTAATAATATAGTGAGGTGCAAAAAAACGCGAATTTGTTATGTTGTTGTAATCGCCTAATGCTGAGTTCATAGTTGTGTGATATGAACTCATATCTCTCAACACTTGCCTCAAGCGTCTTGATTTTTTAGCGTCGCAAAGATGTCATTGGCTGCTTAAGCAATACACAACTCACGAGTCATCACTCACCACTGGGACACACTTGCAACCTGTTGTGGGTGGTGAGTTTACGCTCACTCAGTCCTGGGCGTACGTCTATAAAATCCGCGCCTCGAAATGTTGCATTCATATGGAAACAGACGAGCTACAGACATGCGCAGGTTATCAAGAGAAAGCAGAGAAAGAGCTGTCGGACGACTGGCGGCCGGTGAGTCGGTGGAACAGGTGTCCCAGGTTTTTGGTGTCCACCCAAGCACCATTTATCACCTTCGGAACCGATTACAAGCGACAGCGACCACAGCAGATCGACCAAGAAGTGGAAGACCAAGGGTGACAACTCAGGCCCATGATCGTGTCATCATTCGTCGGCACCACTGCAGGCGTCCTTACCAGGGAGCTGTACTAACACCAAGGAATCGACAACAACGGCTACAGTGGGCGCAGGCGCATGTCAACTGGCGGAACGCACAGTGGAGGAGAGTCCTCTTCAGTGATGAAAGCAGGTTCTGCGTCCATCCAGGGAATGGTCGTGTCCGTGTGTGGCGTAGAGACACCACTCGCTACAGGGCAACAACATTATGGAGCGTGAACCTTGAGGAGGCGAGAGCGTGATGATATGGGGAGCCATGGCGTTGAATCATAGAGTGGGACCTGTCATCTTCCAGAACATTTGTCCAGGACGTGGAAACGGCGTCACGGCTCAGCGCTACATTGCACAGGTCTTGGTACCTCATGTGCTGCCCTTTCTACAGAGGCATCCTAACTTCCTGTATCAACAAGACAACGCACGATCACATACCGCACGTGCTACCCAGAACTTCCTGGAGCAGAACAATGCCAATGTATTGGCACACCCACCTCGCTCACCAGACTTGAACCCTATTGAACATTTGTGGGACGTGATCCAAAGACAGCTTAATCGGATGCAGCCACGGCCTGGAACAGCAGCCCAGTTGACTGCAGCCATCATCCAGATCTTTGGTGGCATCCAAAATGGTCAGATCAACCGTTTGATTAACTCTATGAACAGAAGATGCCTCGCTGTAATCGCTGCACGTGGAGGCCATACGCGTTACTAAGTTTGCTCACCAAGGTCAAGGTCAACGCGAGCTCAGATGAATGTGTTGGACCCTCAGTTCATGCCAGCTATATCACTCAAGAAGTGTGCAAAGTTTCAGTTAAAAAACACAACAAATAACTTGAAACCTATGTGTTGTATTTTGCCAATCATTGTGTTGTAATAAAATTTCGCTGTTTGTTTGTTTTTTTACCACTCAGTATACTTTTCCACAACAATTGAGGATACATTTTTTTTA
>NW_004797389.1:1459302-1461200 GCF_000002075.1 Aplysia californica
CGCTCCTGTCTTCAGCTAACTTGGGGTAATATTTTGAGACTGAAAATTGTTTTCAACAATACATAAACATTACACGATAATAATAATAATAATAATAATAATAATAATAATAATAATAATAATAATAATAATAATAATAATAATAATAATAATAATAATAATAATAATAATGATAAAAATAAAAATAATAATAATAATAATAATAATAATAGACAGTATTTGTATAGCACATAAAGTAGAGATTGTCATTTTTTTAAAGAAATAGAATTACGCTTTTCTATCATATTAATAATTAATGAACCATAAATGGCTAAAAAAAAAAAAACAATTACGTAAAGTTTTATCTACAATGGTTGAACTGAAAAACTCCTGTCTCCTTACCGACAAGTGATGAATAAAAGACTTTCTTTTAAAAGGTGGGCTGGTTACATAGCATGATATGAATAAATTACAAGTTCGTTTATAATCATGGGGACGTATTGCTTCCATAACCTTGAGTTTGTGGCCTAGACCATCATATTATCATATATATTGCTCTTGACTTCTACTACAGTTGCACTAATATTATTGACGACAGTCTCGCTGTCACCACGTCTGTGAAGTATATCTACTAAATATAAATAGGGAATAATTTTATATATTAATACTCTTTAACATTTTTAACTCCACACATTTTAAAGAGCGCGTAGCTCAAAAAGTATCCATCCAATTACTTAACAATTTTTACGCAAGTCACGCAATCTCAATGTCGTTCGTGAACTGTACTCACTAGGGTGCACTGGCCTATCGATTTGTCAGAGGATGTCATTCTCGGGGTTTTGATATTTTGTCAAATACTGTGAAAATCTGAGAAAAACTTTGGAAAAAAAATACACACGCAAAGTAGGACTCCTTTCAAATTTTTCGCCACATAAAAAGTGGCTTTTGTTTATTGATTCACCATGCTTCGGCTGAATGGATCATATAAAATAACAGCATTGAAATGCTTGAGGTGGGCGCTCCGCTTTTGTTCGTCGCGAGTAGGTTTAGTATGAGGAGACACATTATGTATGCCATACGGGATGACCTAGAAACGATAGGCTTCCAAAATGACAGACCCAAGCGAGTAGGAGGCAGAAAGACCAAACTGAGGGTGGACGCATTCATCTTAACGCAACGCTTGAGAAATCAATTTCACCCGGCAAGCAAAGACCCAAGATGAGTCGAAAAGATTTAGAATGACAGTCCGATCTTTGTCATGACTCTTCTTCTTCGTTTGAAAGATAGGAACCTTCGTGCAAGAGACCTAGTTTGTCGCATAAAACCGCAGCCCCATGACATCCAGCACAAACTTCACTGGGCGCAGCGTCGCAAGTGATGGCCAAGGCTAAATCAACCAAGTTCTCGAGCCCTACGTACTTTTCTTTCAAAATCAAGCTCAAGGGCAAGTATTCATGCATGATAATGCACCTGCACATAAGGCTGCTGAGACAAATCAATTTCCCAAAACTAACATTTCTCTCCTCCACCCATAGCCAGCGCATTCACCCAATTTCAATTCAATTGAGCACTTGTGGGACATTTTAGCTCTCGCCAGACGTGCTAGACCACATCAGCCAGCCCCATACCCTTTATCAGATAAAACAAACATTAATTCAAGAGTGGAATATTAATATTATCCCTCAACAGACAATACCTCGATTCATCCCGTCCATGCGTCGACGATGTGAAGATGTGACAACGCCAGATGTCATTACCTAGGCACTTCAGTGAACACGCTCACTATAGCGTCATTTGGCTTCGGAAAGTCCCATAGGGTTTTGTTTCCGGACATGACGTCTCATCGCGACAGTGGGTTCAAACTGCCCATATTTTTGTTTAATTTAGGGGACCAATATTCAAATCCGATAAATGTCTTT
>NW_004797389.1:1464959-1466954 GCF_000002075.1 Aplysia californica
TATATATACACACACACACATGTATATATGTATAAGATGTTGTCTAAGAACTGTTTAAACAATTTTCAAATGTTCACTTGATGACCACATTTCTTGCTACTTCTCCGAAGTTTACCGATTAATTTTAGTGATATTTCGCAGATATAATATAGATCTAGCCCAGGGGCGTGGGTTTATCCAAAAGAAGGATTTTAAAAAATTAAATATCTGTTGTTGGTTTTATGTTATGGCCGAAATTCGCGTAAACTTCAGCCAAAAAGTTTTCTTTTAATGGCCAGTTTTGGCAAACCATAACTCAAAAATTCAGAAAGATTTTTTTTAAACGACTGTAGTACTATGATAATAACCCTCCTGCCTACCTATTTCTGAAACTCTAATAAATTAAAATTGTGTCTGTAGCTTAAAATTCGGAAGAGTAGCATTTTGTTTAATTGACGTAATATTCAAGATGGCGGCCATTGAAATGAAAACCATACTAGATCTAGATAAGAGAGATTTTTTTCGTTATCTCCATTTTTTTTTTTTAACAAGACGGTAATCCATCCACTTGACATTATAAACGAACTGGGCATCCTTCTGCAGTGTCCGTCTCGCTTGCAAGTGGGCACAAGGCGGAGGAAAAGTTGGGAACCGATACTAGCCTGCACTTTGATCTTAGCCAAATCGATAAGAGTAGGCTTCGGTTTTTGTAGCAATTGTAACTTACTTCTGGGCAAAGCCGGGGCAACCACCCCCAACCCTGCGCGTCACAGGTGGCGGACAGTGAATTGCCTCCAGGTATGTGGGTTAGCTGCGACTGCTCAATTAAATAGCTGCGGGCCAACTAGCGATGACTGTAACAGGGGGCGAGGTGGAGCCGTTTAGCTGGTTCTGCTACTCTTATGAAATAACCTCAGTGTGTCCAACCAAGTGGTCATCGGGCGAATCCAGGTGCCCATGAATAACCTTTTACCCTTAGCCATGAGTCAAATTATGGTGAGGATGCCTGACTACTCGGTGAATGAGTAGCAAAAGGCAGGTGAGGATGATGTATCAGAAATGGCCACCAGACTCCCGTACGTTATCCTCTCAAGCAGATGTGAAAATTTGTTATGAGGATATCCATCTGGAAGTTGCTACTGTAACGAAAACCAATGAACTGGCAAGATTTGCAGTAGTAAAAGTTGGCTTTACTTGTATATGTAATATAGTTCGGGGGGGGGGGGGGGGTTCAAAACAAAGGTGCTGCGGTTGTCACCAGAAATTAACTACTTCTAGACTACTCTTTACGGAGAATCTCTCGCAGTACAGAAATTAATAGATTCGAGTACTTTGGCAGCAGGGTCTCCAAAATTGAAGACGCATTGACGACGTCCACCTAAGACTTTAAAAATGTATGGATCGCTTTTGTAAGACTAAAAGCCATCTGGAATTCAAAGACCATTTCATTGAGGACTACATTAAAAATAGATAATCGAAATGTTTTTGGCGGTACAGATGTATGGTTCAGTCGTTCAGTGATGTGGAAAACAAACAAAGCAATTCAACGAAAATTAAGAGGCTTCCAAACAAAAAGAGTACAAAAGTGTTGGAATGAGCTGGAATTGAAGATATCAACACGACCATAAAAAGAAGAAGATGGGGATATTTAGGACATGTATTAAGAGTGCCCCCCTCCCCCAAACCAGCACCCCGTGGTTATATTCGCATCCCGAATGTTGCAATATATTATAATACTAGCTGGGTACCCGTTCAATGAAAGGACTTTAAAAAATCGATGTTCTAGTCATCGTGTAAGCAGTGCCTCACTTTTTACAATCGCGTCTTAGAAGACGGACTTTCCCAAGATTAGATCTTACTTAACGTAACTAATGAAAAACTGAAAAATCAACTACAGCGACTTCAAACTTCTCAGTATAACCAGTAATAGAGAGGTGACACTCGTGGCGGCGCTCCATAACAACAGTGCATTGTTTCGCGTATCGCCCGGCGCGGGGCGCGAAAACACTTACGCGC
>NW_004797389.1:1468589-1469836 GCF_000002075.1 Aplysia californica
CTTATAGCTGATATAACAAAGTTGAAGTGTGTTGAGTTTGTGCATGGAGTGTCAGTCTAGTAGGACCACAATCCCATTGTCATTATTTAGATCTATATTATTCTATTCATCAAAATACATTCGTCATTCTTTGGAAATCGAAAGAAACTCAGATTTTCATTCTAATAGGTGCAGTTTATAGCATAACACAATTGACATTTCGTGCTAACCGGGGTCATGCTTGTCTGCGATCAACGTAAATGCCTTGAACAATGGACGCAGTTTGTATTGTTTACCGCGCGTTTCTCCACGATCAGCTGGTGACCCAGATACGCGCATCCGGGAGAAGTGTCATCTCTCTAGTATTACTGTAAACTCTCTGGTATAACTGTGTACCATTTAAATGATTCTGAACCGCTGTTAGTTTTTTTCGATAGGCGACCAAGGGACGAACTTTAACAAATATAATAGATATAATATAGATTACAGCTAGATCTACATCTAGTTAGTAATTTTTATAGAATGTGGTATGCTGAACTAGAAAAGTCGGTAGTGAGCCGGTGTATGAGGGCTGTCCCACGGAAAACCAGAAAAGGTCCATAAAAGCAACAATATTTGTCTTATTATAATAAAAATGTAACACAACGTACCTCAGAATGTGCTTTATTTCTCAGTGTAATCACCACCCCAAAGGACGCATTTTTCCCATCACTGGATCAGGGAGATACCCTCCCTGAAGAATTTTTCGTCAATGGATTTCAACAATCTTCACGGCTTCCATGAGGACTTCGTCGTCGGTGAATCGCTGTACATAAATATATGGCGTTTCATTGGTCCAAAAAGGAGATAATCTGACGGGGCCAAGTCAGGGCTGTGAGTGGGGTGTGGCAGAACTTCCCAGCGTTTTCGATGTGTGACGTTGCGTTGTCATGCTGCAAAATGACCCCCGTTGGACAACCGTCATGGCGTCAGATTTTTTTATGCTCTGCAGTGAACCTCATTGTTTTCACCTAATCTGAGGCTGAGGATCGATTTATGATTCACAATTGTTTCTACGAGCTTCCCCTAATTCTCATATGGTCATCAATCATCGGTCTGGATGGGTATCCTTGTCTTGACTCTAAAGATTGCTGTTTATTTACGATAATCATTTGATGGCAACAGCACATATCTCGGCCGGAAGTATGGCATGTCACCATAGGCAGGATTAGATCTAGATCCAGTAATCAAATGCAGAATTTTCTGCTAGAAGCGTTTGTTTGGTTGGG
>NW_004797389.1:1472529-1473582 GCF_000002075.1 Aplysia californica
ATGGGTCCTGAAGAGGGGGGGGAGAGAAGAGATGGACATGTTCCGACTGCAGTGACCCCAACACAGTGGACAAGTAAGGACAAGTAAGTAAGTCGACTTTGATATGTTTAACGACGGAAATTTTGCGAATTTTGAGGCGCATGTCTGTTAACGCGACCTTTTACGGTCAGAAACCGAATGACAGACCTCATTTCTACCCTTGGCCAATTTTCCAAGGGGGTATAGCCATCTTTGAAGAACTGCTGTGTTCGTTTGGTTTGTGCGATGCTCATGGTGCTTAATCGAGAAATTCCTAAATGGTTGTTTTACAAGTGTGCGTTTACAGAATGTGAAAATATTAAATAGTTTTCAAATTACAGTCAAATTCAAGCCCTCGTACAATTCACTTAGAGGAAGCCCGGCTGTCTACAGACGAAATATCCGGCCGGTAACAGGTGACAATAGCGCGTCAGGGATCTTTGAGCGCCCAGCGCGTAGCTTCAATATCGACGTACACGGTAACCAGCAACCGGGCGCGTAGCCTCAGTGTCTACGTACACGGTAACCGTTTGTTTTGTGGGCGGGCGCTTGAGCTAGGTGCACGGTAACTGCTTCGCTCACTTCGTGACCTTGACCCTTTTCCTGTTTCACTCCGCTTTTTATGTCCCAAAACCACGAAAATTATCCCAATCTACTCCCCGTCATCTTTCCTAGTTTAGTTTAGTTTTAGCAGAGGTTTTACGGCACTCGCAACTGCATAAGGTCATATGAGCGCCAGAGAATTAGAGGTGTTACAAGAGAGTAACAAACATAAAAAAGAAGAAGGTGAGATAAGGATGATAGATGTTTGATAGGAAAGAAGGAGCAAACCACACCAGGGCACCCACCCGCCAACCACGCACGTCATCTTTCCTTAGGGAGGGCAAAATTCAGTGACACTGAAAATCTGCGAATCTGGAACAGAAAGCTAAAATATAGATATTCACAATACATGTAATACTATCACGAGAGAACGAGACTCAGAAAACACGCGAGAGGGGGTGGGGGGTGGGGGAGTGAGAGAGAGAGAGAGAG
>NW_004797389.1:1475692-1476453 GCF_000002075.1 Aplysia californica
AGAGAGAGAAAGAGAGAGAGAGAGAGAGAGAGAGAGAGAGAGATAGCAGCTGAGTGAACTATCTCTTGGACCTTCCGGTTACCGTGTACGTAGACCCCGAAAATATTCAACATTGCATTAGATCTATAGACCTGATTTTTCCCCCTCACAACTCTACTGTACATGATGTAGATCTACTTCTTCACAGACTTGATTTTATTATTATTCCGTGTCATCTGTTTCTTCATCAAAAAGAAATCGGTGGGCGTCACAGAATTCTACACGTGTAGAATTCTGTGGTGGGCGTAGGCTAGGCCACTTTCGTTTTGCAAGGAAATTGAAAAACTTGGACTGTGTAAACATTCAACATGGCGGCTTGTGCTGCTTAGGTGACCAGTAACACGACAAACCAGCAACACATGTGTTGCGACATCCTTAATGAATAGTTGTTACAGCGGAATCTATTGTTAATACATAACCTCAGTGAAAAAAAACACATGCTAGAAGTCACTCTAGCCCTAAGTTGTCCTGAAGATATTGTTTTGCTACTAGATTCTAGACTATACTACTATACTATGCCGGTCAGTAATTTACAAGGAAGTGCCTATTTGCAACGCTGCGTTGCCATTAGCGTCAGTGCTAAATAAAACGCGCGTTGCGATTAGCGCCAGTGCTAAATAAAACGCCGTGTCGCCGTGTGTGAAGAAAGTGGCTATTCTCACCCGCCCAGAAGTTCTCGCAAGATCAACTCCTCCCCTCTTCTCTCTCTCTCTGTCTCTTTC
>NW_004797389.1:1476797-1482777 GCF_000002075.1 Aplysia californica
AAAATTTGGTGAACGCGCACCGGGTGAGAATAGCCACAAGACTCGCCTGCACTATTCTCACTCCGGGTGAGAATAGAGGTGGCCGTGTGTAAAATATCAAGCTTAATCTGCACATTGTTATCGGAAGTTCTGATGGCCGAAGTGACAGCGCGTCTGCGCTTGAAGCCTTAGCCTTGAACTTGAAGTCAAACCATTATTTTTTTAGCGTGGGTTCGATCCCGGTCCTGGATGGGTTTTTTTGTTCTTTTTTTTTTTTTTTGCTGTTGTCCTCTTCTCGACTGACCAACAAATTGTTCCCATAATTATATCTTGTTGCTTTGTAGTTTTTTTTATGTAGTGATGACATGAAGCATGCACTATTCTGGTTTTGTCCCAAAGAGGAGCTCTACTCACAAAGTAGGCCTTAGTATAGCCTATACTTTTCCTTTTACCAATTTAGGCCTGGTTAAAGTTCTGTAGTGGCTTTCCTTGGTCTGTGAGTCTAATTTTTTTTTTTTTTTTTTTTTAGGCTCAGAAGAAGGGGGGAAAAAAAACCTTTCGGGACCGGGATTCGATGCCACGCTTGGAAGCACTGAACATTAGACTTAGAGAACGTAGACAGTAGACAGCTTGTATACGTTCTCTAGGCCTTACTTAAACTTCGAGTTGCCCCGTCTTGTTATTGTTATTCAAGCGTCTTTCAACTTAAATTTGCTCAAACTCTAACTCAGATGATTATGATTATATGTTATGAGAGATGAACAAGATGTCTACTTTTGTGCAAACAATGTCAGAAACAATTGTTAGATCTAATCTAGATCTAGATCTACCCAATATTGATCGAAATAAGACAACCTCATAAAAAAAAGGAGTCAAATCCTAGGAGGTTTATCAAAAAACTGAGAAAGCTTCCACAATTCAGGCAGAACTGCAATATTATCATATGTAGAAACGATGGCTACTCCATCTAGATCTAGATCCAGATTCTAGATCTAGTATTGGCGTTTCAAATAGCACTGGAGCTATTCAGAACGCAGCGTTGCAAATAGCACGGGAGATATTCAGAACGCGGCGTTGCAGGAAATTTATAAATAAAAATGTTGTTTACGCTTTCACTTTGACACGCACTCACAAACATACACATGAGAGTCTATGATATATAATATAGATCTACTAAGTGCACATTGGCAAGATTGGGTTGGGTCAGTTCACACTTCTATAATAGATCTTGATCTAGATTTTAGACCCCTCCTTTTGTGCCCAATTTGAGAAGAAGAAAACTGACCAGCATACGATGTTTTTATTGTACACAAAACTTACTGTACTGTTCACAGCACAACCATTCCTTCCATGAAGGAGTTAAGTGTTGACTGCCGCATATATCGCAGTGGCTGTGTTGAGAAGTTGCTTTGTTTCATCTTTGTTCTTGATTTTCTTGAACGGAAACATTTCTCAGATGCAAAAGTTTGAATTCAGGAGTTTTTGATTTTCTTTTTTGCTTCTTCTTTTGCAGAGTCAGGATTTGTGAGCTTCCCGTTACCTGGCAGTTATTGTGCTGGGACAGAACCAGACACCAATACCAGAGATCGTCTTTTTGTGACCTGTTTTGTTAATGTTTGTACCACCTCTAATTTGTAGCAAAAATGATCAAATCAGAAAATATCATGGGGATCTTACAGCCTCCTGTTCCTGAAACAGACGAGGCCCCCGAGAATGACGTGACCAACAATACCATCACCCTCCCCCTGTGGGGCCGGCTTCACTTTGTGCGGGACTCGCAGGGCCAGCTGTTCGTCTCTGGGGTTGTGGCCTATTGGATGTTTGGCACATTCTCCACCATCTTTGTGCTCCTTCACCCGGCCTATGAGGACGGCCATGTGTCGCTGCCTGTTGTATATGGTGAGTTCTGGTCAGCCCTTTTTTAACAATCGTATATCCTGCGACATAAAATTTTCTGCAGGTTTTTTTTTACTTTTATACGGAGCCTCAAACGGTCAACAGTTTCCTTCTTTTATCAACAGTTTATCCGCTGTTTCTCTTACTTTTATCCTGTGGCAGGAATTGTCAGCAGTTTTTTATCTTTAATCCTGTGACACAAATTGTGGTTGTCCTTTTGTGTATATATATGTATTCTTTTGTCACATTGCAGGTGCATATACAGTCAAACCTGCCCTGACGGCCACCTCTATTAAAGACGGCCACCTGTACAAACGGCCACTTTCCATTTCCCCCCTTGCGTTTGTTCTATATAATTTAACTGTGTAAAATGGGCACCTGCCCGCCGCGGCCACCATAGTTTAACACACAACCCCTATCACACTAAGCAATAACACCTGTCTTAGATGGCCACCTTAGTGACTCCATTACGTTTTGTCATAAATTGTGCATTGGCCCCTGGCGTTGTGGGCGAGCTGTCATAATTCAATCACCTGTCGTTGTTGTTAGGTTGTCCCTCCAACCGATCATGCTTCGTTGACCCCTCCAGCTGTTGACCAATAGCACCCAATTTTCAGCTGCTGGTAAGGTAAGCGCGTGATCCCTCATAACCCATAAGCCCCGCCCAGAACTCATACATAAATCGTAAGTGAGATGAGTGGTCACTGTTTACCCAGTCTATAACAAAGTAACAATGGACGTCAACATGAACTTGTTACAGAAGCGTCGTTCATTCTCCGAGTGGGGGCGACCCATGTGGTTTTTTTTAACATGGCACTCGGTCTTCTTCGTCTGATACATTTCGTTTTATTGTTACTCTTGTGCAAAATCAGTAACAAAATAAAAATTATAAACAAAATACAAACCAACAACAACAATGCGGCTACTTTCGATTGGGACCTCTGATGGGAATATTTTCTTTTTTTTCATTTTGATCAGTCCTGCCTAAGACGGCCATCTGTCTTACAGGCCACTTTTCTCCTTGACAATGGGTGGCCATCTTACACAGGTTTGACTGTATATATATTTGAAAGGATTATTTATTGTACATTGAATGGACCAGTATGCAGGAAACAATCTGTTGCGTAAGCTGTCAAATTTCTAATTTTATTTTTTTTATTTTTTATTGTGAAGCACCTGGAGCCACCAGGTAGGGAGAAGCTATAGAAGTGATCTTATTATTTTTATTATTATTGTTATTATTATTATCATTATTGTTATTATTATTATTGATTTTACAGTAATAATAAAGATAACAATAATTTGTCCATGTAGCTTTCAATAAGAATTTTGTCCATGTAGCTTTCAGTAAGAATTTTGTCCATGTAGCTTTCAGTAAGAATTTTGTCCACGTGTTTTTCTCGGGCAGGTTTTTACGCTGTGTCTGGCCTGTGTCTCCTGTCATTGATGCGAGCTTCCCTCACAAACCCAGGAAGGATTCCAAGCTACGACTTCAGCAAACACGCAGGTTCCATTTTTGGTGTTTTTTTAACAGTCTATAACGCGCGTAATGTTACAGGCACATAGTGAAACCCGCACATCGTTAAACACACACATAATGAAGCATGCACATAGCGAAACACGCCCACAGTGAATCACACATATAGTGAAAAGATTTTCAGGTCCCTGATTTTGTCTATACATGTATTTCCTATATACTATATGTTGGACGTACAAAAATGCACTGATATTGGAGTCAAAAGTATAATCCACTGAGCTAGGGTTATCATGTCTTTCTCAAGGACACACCCGAGTGACCACCTACCTAAACGTCCTGACTTATAATGCTTGACAAAGGCAGACGAATGATTATTATTATAATCATTCTTGCAGAAAGAACTGCAGATTCAATTTGTTTTGGGGTTTTTTAATCAAGTTGGTGAAGTCACTTTCACTTTCTCCCCCTTATCGACGTCAGTGGTGTAGCAGTTAGATACTTTGCTATTGCAAGTACAAGACATGAGTTTAGTTCCTAAGTAGGGAGAAATTTTATCAAGCATTTCGGTCTTTCTGGTAGGATGTTGTGGGCAGGGTCACAAGCCTCCTAAATTATTTAAATTGTTTCGATGGGGGTGTGAAGAACATCTAATATAGATTGTGAAGCGCATAGAGCTTGCTGTTGAGCAGGGATTTGCGCTATACAAATGCTATCTATTATTATTTCTATATAGTGAAACACACACAGCCAACAGATTTTCAGATCCGGAATTTGTTCTTATACTCGTATATTCTTTGTGTTAAGAAACTCAGGTCCCGAAGATATATATTTCTTATATATATAGGTATATTCTCTGAAGTTGAAACATACTTTTAGGTCAAATTTTTTCTTTTATATATAACATGTACATAGCAAAATTCATACATAACAAAAAGATTTCATGTCCCACCGATTTCGATATGTGCATGCTAGACTGCATACATGATACCCTGGGGTCCGCCTAAACTGAAATATCTGGGACCGCTCGATTATCTTCTGTAGAGAAGGGGGAAAAAATCACAGATTCTCTTTTCTTTCACTTAACTGCTGTTTTCTGATAAAAAGTGTTGGGTTTAAGCGTACTGTGCCATATTTTTCTCTTCCCCCTTCCATCAGAGACAGGCTGGACATTGTGCCAACGATGTAATCGCATGCGCCCGCCGCGCTCCCACCACTGTCGCCGATGTGGTCAGTGTGTCATGAGGATGGACCACCACTGCCCCTGGTAGGTTTTAAAAATGTGTCACGACGCGGTGGAATCAGGTGCCCGTCAATTTTTGGTCATGTGATGTTATTGGTATCGTCTGAAAGTTTGTTCATTTGTCTTGCTTTCGATGAAAAAAAAATTACTCATCTGTCTTGAATAGAAGTCAAGATATCTGCGATAAAAGGAGTTGGGGGAAGTCACCTGGTTTCAGAGTAAAATTAGCAAGAAAATGATGGCCAAAGTTTGGTAACTTCAATTGGTTGAGAGTTCTTGAAAACTGAAAAATGACATATTTTGTGCCTTTAATCAACGTTTGTCAGTAAATTCATATGGAAATGTGTTTTTATATGGTCATAAACAATAATTCGATCAAAATTGCCAAACTCTAGGAAAAATACCTGTTTCTTCGATTTCAATAGTTTGACAAGCACCTTATTTCACCACGATGCCTCACAAATAAGTGTGGGGGGAGGGCGGGGGGGTTCTTAACCCTCACAATGCCAGTCTATTTTTGTCCCTCGCTTCCCTCTGGCCCAGGTAATGCTGGATTCCTTGACTCCTCAGGCCCAGACAATACTGACTGTGTCAGCAATCTTTTGCACACATATTTTTTTTTTTTATTCGTTCTTCTTTTCTGTGAAGTTTTTGTTGTTAAAGATAACATAAAGAATATTTTTCTGATACAATTTGCTATCTCAGAATTACAAAATTCTATCTGACATTTTGGCTGTTTTGAGTTATTAAGACCATGAGGTTAGAAACCGAATGTTCTATCTGCTGTATCAAAATCGTAAGATTGTTCAGGGTCGTTATCAAGATATTTAAAGAATTTCATGTGAAAAAGCTTGACATATTATTGTGAAACTCAAAATTTTTTCTTTCAAATTTCTCAAAACTAGGTGCTGAGCAGATAGAACTTTGTAATTCTAGGATAGTGAATTGTTTATATTGCAGTAAAAGTGAGTGACTGGGTTTGAGGCGGCTGGCACCCAGTGAAGAAAATATGCACAACTGGGACACAGGGGAATGAGAAGTGTGAGAAAAATGTATGCTCCAAGGGGTGAAAGGGTTAAAATATAGGTGTATTTATACCCTCCTCGACACAGTTTAGATCGTTCAGAAGGCGGGCTTTCAACCCTGCTGCCATCAGGGCCAACTAGCTACACCTCAGACGCCAGTTTACGTGCTTTAAAACACTGGCAAACTGACAAGATCTTTGTAAACTCACTTTTTTCTCTCCCCCTCCCCCTACCCCTTTTCCTACCTCTACCTCCCTACTCCTCCCATCCCCTTCCCCTCCTATCCTCCTCCCCATCCCGTACCCTCCCCCTCCCTCTCTCCTCCTATCCCCCTTTTCCCCCTTCCCCTCCCTCCCCTGCTCC
>NW_004797389.1:1482877-1497644 GCF_000002075.1 Aplysia californica
CGGTCATTCCCCCGTGGTGTCAGGATCAACAACTGTGTCGGAGAAGACAACCACTTTGCCTTTGTGCAGCTGCTGGTCTACGCCTTCCTGCTGGGCTTCTACTCCTTCATCCTGCTCATGTGCCACTTCTGGGTCTTTCCAAAGTGCAACAGTTGTAACAGGGTAAGACTTTTGGATTGTCCTTTATAGCACTTTGACTATCCTAGTGTACCATCATGACAGGTTAAGACTTTTGGATGATCCTTTATAGCACTTTGACTATCCTAGTGTACCATCATGACAGGTTAAGACTTTTGGATGATCCTTTGGGACACTTTGACTATCCTTTGTGACACTTTGACTATCCAAGTGTATGCCATTATGACAGGGTAAGACTTTGTGACTTATAGAAAAGTCTGCTTATATCTTTACAGACAAGTCTGGGTTTATATCTTTACTGACAAGTCTTGATTGCTTTATTGACAAGTCTGGGTTTGTATTTTCATAAGTTCTTTATTTATATGTATCATGGCAGTATATTTATATATATTTTTTTATATATATATATGTAAATTATAAGCCTGATTTTTTAACATCTGGTTGGAGGGCACTACCGTTAGGTCCTACTTCTTTTCTTTTCACTCTGTTATTTCTGTTTGTCTGTCTGGCTTCTTCCCAGCACTACATGACCGTATTGTGCGGATGCGTTTCTCTTTACTCAAACTCGGACACAATGATTTTTATTCATATTTCAATGTGTTATTAACGATCTCATTGTTTGACCTCCAACTGACCCATATAACCAGGATGCTATTTATATCAAGCACGGCATCTGGTTCATGTACGTGGACTTCCTCCTGGCACTCAACATCATGTTTATGATGGGCGTCATGGTGACGCAACAACACTTTCACCTCATCATTGTGAGTAAAAAGTGATCTCGTCCTCCTCCTCTTTCTTCTACTCCTCCTCTTCTTTCTTTTGCTCTTCCTCCTCTTCTTCTTCTATGTCCTTTTTCTCCTCCTCTGCCTCCTCCTTTTCTTTTTCCTCCTCCTCCTATACTTCGTCATCTTCCTTCTCCACCTCCTCCTCTTGATCCTCTTTTTCTCCCTCTTCCACCTCCTCCTCCTCCTTTTCTTTCTCTTCCTCCTCCTCCTCCTCCTTTTCCTTTTCTTCCTCCTCATCCCCCTTTTTCTCCTCTTGCTCCTTTTATTCTTCCTTCTCTTCCTCCTTCTCTTCTTCCCCTCCGCATCCCCCTCCATCTTATGAATGTCATGTTTGATTTCTTCAGTATCTATACTTTATCAGCAGCAAGCCCTATGAACTTTGTAACTATTATTACCCCAGCAGACCTTAGAGAACACTCAGAAACATTTTTGGCCTCCCAGGAAGCGTACAGTAAAAGCAGTTAATTAAGAGCTCAAACAGTTACAAACTTTGCTGAGGAATCTGTTCTCAGAATGTTCACTTGGCACCTATAATGATCTTGATATTTTGTTCTTTCTTACTTCCCAATGTCTGTGGTGTAGAGGTTAGGCTCTTTGCTGTTGCACACAGGAGACCCGAGTTTGATTCTTGAATGAGGAGAAATTTTTATAGAGTATCTCGGTCTTTCTGCTGAGTTTTGTTGTATCTCTGTCAGCCCAGGTTGGTCCTGACAGACAGGGTAGGACACATTTGTCTAAAGTGATCTAAAGTGTATAGAATTGGGGGGGAATACCTACATTTATTTTATATTTTTTTTACTCCCCAGAACCGAACGACAATAGAAACAATGTTGAAACCTCCCAAGGCCAAAGAGTGAGTTTTTAAAATAATGTTTTTTTAATAATAATTCAGTGGTGCCATCTCTGTAATAGTTACTGGAGTGGAGAAAGGGCTTGATTGTTTGAGCCTATTTGATTTTCTCTGTGGCTGGTCTCAAAGCCTTAAATCAAAATCCTTTTTGGAATCCTTAGCAAGTCGCAGTCCTTTTAGGAACCCTTATCAAAGTCCTCATTGGAATCCTTATCAAAATCCTAATAAGAATTCTTATCAGAATCTTTTTTGGGAATCCTCATCTAAATACATATTGGAATCCATGTCATAGTCCTCGTTGGAATCTTTATTCAATCCTTATTGGAATCCTTTTCAGAGTCTTTATTGAAATTATTATCAAAATTCTTATTGAAATCGTAGAAATTATTATTGAAATCTTTTTCAGAATCATTATGGGAATCCTTATTGAAATCTGTATCAAATCCTGATTGAAACTCTTATCAGAATCTTTATTGAAATCTTTATCAAAATTCTCATGGAAGGTCTTATCAGAATTATTAATGAAATTCTAAATTGATATCCTTATTAGTAAATACCTTGTTGACTTTGTCTTATTTTGTTTCTCATTTTTGCCAATTCTTGCCACCTGTTATCCCAGCTGTAGTTTCATTGTGTGGTTCAGGAACAATACCGATACTGATGGTGACAATTTTTTAAGATAGGACAGATACTTATTGTGACAGTTACTGAGTTCCCAGTCTGGACTTAAAAACAGAAGACTATGGCTTCTCTTTATTCACACAGACAAACAAACAAACAAACCAGCATCTTTGGTGTAGTGGTTAGGCCCTTTGCTGTCGGACTCAGGAGACCTGAGTTCAACTCTCGAGTGGGGAGAAAATATTCATCTATTATCCCGGTCTTTGTGCTGGGATGTTGTATTCGTCTCTGCCTAGGTTGGCCCTGACAGGCAGAAGAAGAAGCCCGCTTCCTAAATGTGAGGCAGCGTGGTGGAATCAGGCTCTCGTCAATTTTTTGGGCATGTGGAGTTATTGGTATCATCTGAAAACTGATTTATTTGCCTTGCTTCCAATGAAATAAGTATCCATTTATCTTAGATAGAACTCGACATATTTGCGATCGAAGGAAGTAAGGTCGCCTGGTTTCAGTGGTGAAATTAGCGAGAAAATGGCCGCTAAAGTTTGGTTACTGTAATCGCTAAAGAGTCTTTGAAACTGAAAAATGAAATATTTTGTGCCTTTAACTCAAAGTTTTTCAGTAAATTCACCCGCAAATGTGTTTTCATATCGACATAAAAGAGGCTAAGCCAAAAAAAAAAATTTCTATAAAAATGTCCAAACTGGCAGAAAAATGCCTGTTTCTCCAATTTTGCTATTTTGACGAGCGCCTGATTTCACCACGCTGCCTCACAAATGTCCTGAGTTGTGTCAATGGAGGGGTAAAAACACCTACACTTTAAAAAAATATGAAACAGGTGGTATTTGTATAGCTCAAATCCCCGCTCAACAGCAAGCTCTCTGCCCTTTTCAGTCTATGTTATTACCCCAACAGACCTGATTGCATTCTGAAACAATCCCAACTTCCTGAGAAGCATGCAGTGCAAGCAGCCATTTTAACTCTTTATCTCCGGCAAGCCACTCCCAGCAGCTCGCGGTCGGAAACACTGTGCCGGTGAGCCACTGGCAGGGGCTCGGGCGCATTCTTTTACGACAACTTCGACATCAACTGACTTTTCGTCAATTGGAGAGATCATTCATTAGATGAAGAACTATTAAAATAAGTTCACTTTTTTAAATTTGATGACCAGTTTAGTGGCATATATGTCAATTTTAGATTTCGTACCGAAATGGGGCCCCAGCATAGTGGGTTAATTTTTACCCCCCCCCCCCCCCCCCATGAAGATAAAGAGTTAAGGAGCTAAAACACTATCATACATTGATTTAATAAACAGGCAAACTGTTTTCATAGACTTGTCTCTGTTCCCCAGAATTACGGTGAGGCAGACCTACACTGCCTACAGGGAGCTTTGTGGGCGGGGCCTACCTCTGTTCTGGTGGCTTCCCATTGGTCGACGGCGGCCACTCCTCCCAACCTCCCACAGTCAGAATGTCTGAGGGTGTCCAATTGAAATGTTTATGTGTGTAGAGGATTTTTTTATGGCTTGCGGACTCCGCTTCTCTAGACTGACAGAGAGAGATAGTGGGAGACAGAGAGATAGTTAGAGACACAGAGATTTAGGGAAAAACAGAGAGATAGAGACTGAAAGAAACAGAGAGAGATGAAGAAACAGAGAGAAAGAGAGAGAGAGAAATTGAAAGGCTGAAGATGAAAAAGACAGATAGACCGAGGGAGAGACTTTGAGAGACAGGAAAAGAGAGACTGAGCAAGAGACATTAAGATATTTAAAGAGACAGAGAGAGAGACATTGTGATACAGAGAGAGAGAGAAAGGGGGAGGCAGTGAGATACAGAAGGAGAGAGAGAGAGACAGAGGGAGACGGAGAGACATTTAGAGACAGAGGGAGAGAGGGAGACATTGAGAGACAGAGGGAGAAAGAGAAACATTCAAAAACAGAGAGAGAGAGAGACGTGGAGAGAAAGAGGAGAGAGTAAGACATTAAGAGATAGAGAGAGAGATACTTAGAGACAGAGAGAAAGAGACAGAGACATGGAGAAACAGAGGAGAGAGTGAGATATTGAGAGATAGAAAGTGAGACATTGAGAGATAGAGAGTGAGACATTGAGAGATAGAAAGAGAGAGGCAAAGGAGAGAGTGAGACATTGAGAGATTGAGAGAGAGAGAGAGAGAGAGTTGACGTTTGTTATGTGACCTGTACTATAGGGCCAATGGCCTTTGTGATGGGGAATGGTCGATGTTCTTATAGATGATTTTATTATTTTTTACTTATTTGTTTATTATTGTTTGCTTACAATCATTATTAATATTGTTATTTTCATTATATTAATATTGTTGTTGTTTCTATTGGTGTACCGATGTCTGTGATCTAGCAGTTAAGCGGTTTTTCCTGGAGAAGATCGTGTTTCGATCCCCATGTGGCGAGGATTTTTTTTTAGATGCCTGTACTTTCTGCTTTGACTTTGTGTCCATCTCAGCCCAGGCTGGCCCTGACAGGCAGGGTCAAAGCCGGCCTCCAAAATGATCTAAATTATGTCGATGGAGGTGGAAAAATACACTCACTTAAAAAATTTTTTTTTTTCTAATGATGTTTGAGTTTTTCGTTATCATTTTTATTATTATAATGTGCCATTATCGTTACCATTACCATTATCAATATTATTTTTGTTATTACTAATTATTATTATTATTATTATTATGTGTTTTTACTATAATTATGATCACTGTTATTATTACCACATGTTATTGTTATTCTGGAATTGCTGTCCTTATGAAAATTCTCATTGTTACTTTCATTACAAGTGTGGTCTAAAAGCTTGCACGTTTCGTCTGTCATGGCTCGCTCTACCGTTTTGACTTTCTGTCGGCATATCACCATGGCAACCAACTGATACCTCACGTAGCAAGGACAGGGATTTGTCACTGAGGTCACAGTTTGTCTAACCTCAACAGCTGATAGTGCTCCCTTTCTATACTCAAGGCTTGCTTGCTTGTTTGTTTGTTTGTTTGTTTGTTTGTTTGTTTGTTGGAGGATTTTTTTTTACATAATTAACCTCTTCACTGCTGTGTGGACATAGGCACTCACTTTTGCTGTACAAGACTGAGTGAGTTTATGGGTGTGCACATGTGTGTGCATGTTTGTGCGTGTGTGTATGTGTGTACGTGGTGAAACACCAAACCAATGTGCCAGGATCTGAACAATAAAGATGTATCTTATCTTATCTTATGTCTGCTATTTTTCCTTCGGGTCTGTAAGGAAAGTTTAAGGAGATACAACTAACCACAGCTTTTGCAGATTTCTTTTCTTAAAAGTTAGGGGAAAGATGTTACAATGGCTTTGTTTTAATATCTCGAATAGACATTTTATTTTGTCTGTGCAAACGTAGATGGAATGTCTCAACACTGGAGGAGTTAACCCTTACGACACCAGGCTATTTTTAGTCCTCACTTCTCCCTGGCCCTGTTAATATTGGAATCCTTGGCTCCTCAGGCCCAGCCAATACTGACAGTGTCTTTAATGTTTTAAGCAGACATTGCAGAAATCCCTACTCTGCTTTTGTTTGAAGTTTAGTAAAAATAACATGTAGAGAATATTTCATTTTCAGAAATATTTTGGGCAGATTGCAATTTAAAAATACCCGATTCGGTTTGGAGGCGGTCAGCATCCTGTGAGGGATATATACGCACTACTTGGGCTGTAAACGTTAAAACTTTTCAATAATGTGCCGGGTTTTTCTCTGAGCTGTTGTGAGAGTTTGTCAGGAGGTTTTTTTTGTATTCTAAGTTGAGCTGTTGTATGAATTTGTCAGGGTTTTTTTGTTGTTGGTTTGCTGTTGTTATTTGTTTTTGTTTTTTTAGGTGGGGGGGGGGGGGGGGTTGGTATAAGTTGAGCTGTTGTGAGAATGTGTCAGGTTTTAATTTGAGAATAATTGCTGTTGTGAGTATTTGTCAGGTTTTTCATCAACATTGAAGGTTATTTTTGTAAATAGATTGAACTGTTATGAGAGTAGACCTGTATAGTCAGAAAGCTGTTCAAATTCTGTTTTTAAAAAATATTTAATAAAAAATAACTTTTTAGGTGAAGATTGTACCTACCTTTGTGTGTCTTTTCATGCTTTTAGCAATGCTTAGAATTTGACTTTCGACAAAATATTTCATGAGTTCATGCAACCGATATCAAAGATTAAGAAACTAAATTTTTTTTAAATTTCTGAATCTTGAGCTTAGTACATTTGAACTTGAACAGCTTGCTGGCGATTTCAGGTTCTTCGTAAACTTTTTTAAAAATGTAAGTTGAGCTGTTGTAAGAATACGTCAAGATTCAATACGTCAAGAAATCCCCGTGACCTTGATCTGCTTCCATGGATCACACTGCTATCCTGACATGGCAACATTTGAATGTGCATCTGTGTGGTGAAATCAGGCTCTTTTCAAGTTAATAATATGGAAAAATCTCATAATTTTCCTTCGGTTGGGCAATTTGTATTCAATTTGTTTTTGGCTCAACACCTATTATGTCTGTATAAAATCAGATTTCTTAGTGGATTTTGAAAGGTGTTGCTGAGAGGCATTTAAAAAATGTAAATTTGCAGTTTCCAAGGCTACTCAAGCTTTAGAAGTCATCAGATTTTGGCGTCCATTTTGTCATTAATTTCACCTCTGACACTGGGCAACTCCTACCTTTTTCAATTGCAAGTCTCTCGACTTCTATTCAAGATAGATGGGTAATGGGTTTTTTTCCCATCGAAAGCAAGACATGTGATCAAGCTTTTGATGAGCACCTGATTCCACCGTGTTGTGAGACAAATGTAAAACACATAAGCGCATTAGATGAGTAATTGTAATGGTCGCAGACTTTTAACCAGGGAAGCCACTGGTCTCCTACCAGATTTTTACTAGTTGATGTGTTCGCTTGCCATGCAATTATTTCATCTCTATCTCCCTGTCAACAACGCAATATTGGTTTAACATACTCGTTTTGGACACAAGATTTTGAACTTAGTCTCTTTTAATGACTTATCTGTCTGTGAATCAATTGTCAAAATCTTGAAATTATGCTTTTGAATGTAATTTTTTTGCATTTTAGAAAATATGTCTGTTGCTATGTATTGACCAAAAGATTTGAAAATACTCAATGGGACTTGAGGCTTCAGATAGATAGTGAATGTTACAGCCAATAGTATGTTTTAAACCGTGTTCATTATCCTGAGGTTTTACTGTATGTGTTTCCATGCACGTTATACTGAGGTTTTCATGTATGTATCTCTGAATCACTGTCAAAACCAGCTGTGTAACAGAGATTAGACCCTATAGCAGCGTTTGCAATCTGCAGCTTGCAGTGTATTCTTCCCAGGAAGCCGAGAATATTTCTGGGTGTACTAGCTCTAGGGTCTGCTGTGGTTATAATTGTAGTAAAATGTATAGAGCAAACTATAGGACGTGGATATGTGGTATATGAACACAATTATCATTTTTGCTATTATAAATATTAATATATGAGGCAGCATGGTGAAACCAGGCATTCGTCAAAATAATGAAAGTCAAGAAACTGGCATTTTCCCGCCAGTTTGGCAACTTTTATCGAAATTTTGTTTTTTAGCTAAACACCTTTTATGTTCATATGAAAGCACATTTCCATATAAATTTTACTGCAATACCTTGTTTAAAGGCAAAAAATATAATTTTCAATTCTCACGGACTCTTAAGCTATTGAAGTTACAAAACTTTGGCGGCCATTTTCTCGATAATTTTACTTTTGAAAACAGGCGACCCGACATCCTTCAATCCCAAACACCTCGACTTCTATTCAAGATAAATAGAATTTTTCTTTATTTAAAGCAAGACTAATGAACAACCTTTAAGATTACACCAATAACTCCATATGCCCAAAAAATGACGAGCGCCTGATTCCACCACGTCGTGACACATTATTATCATTATTATTCCTTATGTATTCCATATACAGGGTGATCCAAAAAAAAACTTTACAACTTTTTTTCGAAATATCTCGCGCAAATGTTGTTCTAGAAAGATGACATTTGGGACAGATACACTTCATTCAAAGGAAATTTGTTTGACATAAAATTCATACAGAAGAAACTTATTTTCAGAACAGAAAACGCTTTAAAAAAACACACCCTTAAACGCAAAATATACCAATTTTTAAAAAAGACACTCTCGCAAGGAAAGTCATGAGACGATTGATTTGATTTTTGTCTTCTTTTTCTTCATAACATTTAATTGTTCCAACCTTGTGACATTAAACAATATTTAACTTCTCTTAGGAAGTTAAAGAACTAACATTTAATGTTCTGGAATTTCTAAAACAAATGCTCCACATGTCCTCCTTTGGACTCCAAACATCTTTTAACGCATCGTTTGAAATGCTCGATGACGGCCAAACACAGTTCCAGCGGAATGTTTCTCACTTCACCACGGATTGCTTGTTTCATAATTTCAATGTTTTCAAACTGGTTTTGAAATATCCTGTCCTTCAGATAGCCCCACAAGAAAAAGTCTAAAGCATTCAGGTCAGGAGAATGCAGAGTCCAAATGTGTTCACTTCTGCGACTGGTCACATGATCTCCAAAGTGGTCAGCTAGTCGTGTCATTGATCTGACAGAAACGTGTGGATTGGCCCCATCTTGCATGAACTACTGGTCTTGGCGATCCAAGTGCCGGAGTCTCCCCAGATCCGTGCAGAATTTCTTCAGCACCTCGATATATCGGTCTGTGTTCACAGTTGCAACATGTCCGTCTGCGTCTTCAAAAAAAAAAAGGACCCACCAAACCATAAGTGCTTAAAGCCACCGACACTGTACACCTTTCTGAAGGACAGGATATTTCAAAACAGTTTGAAAATATTGAAATTATGAAACAAGCAATCCGTGATGAAGTGAGAAACATTCCACGAGAACTGTGTTTGGCCGTCATCGAGCATTTCAAACGCGTTAAAAGATGTTTGGAATCCAAAGGAGGACATGTGGAGCATTTGTTTTAGAAATTCCAGAACAAAAATGTAAGTCCCTAAGAGATGCTAAATATTGTTTAATGCCTCAATGATGAAACAATTAAATGTTATAGAGGAAAAAAAAGACAAAAATCAAACAAATCGTCTCGTGACCTTCCTTGCGAGAGTGTCTTTTTTTTAATTGGCGCATTTTTTCCTTTATGGGTGGTTTTTTCTTTATGCTTTTACCATTCTGAAAATAAGATTCTTCTTTATGAATTTTATGTCAAACAAATTCATTTTGAATGAAGTTTATCTGTTCTAAATTTCATCTTTCTAGAACAACATTTGCGCGAGATATTTAGAAAAAAAGTTGTAAAGTTTTTTTGGGATCACCCTGTATGTGTGTTTGAGCGTTTGTGTGCATGGATTAAAGGAAGCGAAGTGGTGATTACATTTGATCTTTGGTCTTGCTCAATGTTAGATTTGTTTACTAGATTATATAAATATATATATATATATATATATATATATATATATATATATATATATATATATATATATATGTATATATTTGCTTCTTTTGTGTGGGTGTGTATGTGTGTGTTGCGCATATGTGTATGTCGTTGTGTATGCGTATGTATGTTTGTATGTATCTAAGTATGTTTGTGTATTTGTGTGTATATGTGTGTGTTATTGTATGTATATAAGTGTGTATGTGTGTGTATTTGTATTTATATATGTGTGTCTGTGTGATATGTTTGTGTACATATGTGCCTTTGTGTTTGTGTATGTATGTGTGTGTGTGTATGTGCATGTGTGTTTATGCAAATATGTATGTATGTGTTTATGTATATGCGTGTGTGACACATATTCATTGTACAAAATGAACTTTGGTTTTGCTTGTGGTTGGAGGGCGCCATCTTAAAGTCCTACTTCTTTTCTTTCCCTCTGTTGTTTCTGTCTGTCCGTCTTGCTTCTTCCCCCCACCCTGTATCATCATGACCATTATTGTGTCTGTGAGTTTCTCTCTACTCAAGCTTTTGCTTGCTTTATCACATTCTGACCTACTTTTAGCTCCAAGTGCTCATGGTGTAAGACAGGTAGTACGAGTGGGTGGTTGACGAGTGCTCTATCTGGTGTGGTGTGCTCCTTCTTTTCAATGAAATATCTGTTGTCTTAATCTCTCCTCTTCCTTTTCTTTGTATGTTACTCCCTAGTAGTAACACCTCTAATTTCCATCACTTATATATGACCTCTTTGTGTTGCAAATGCTGTAAAGCTCTTCCATAAACTAAACAGGTTGCATGTGGAAAGATAAATGCTTTTATTATTTTTTTATATTGCTGCTGCTGTCTCAATATCTCTGTATTGTTTCCAGTTTCCAGTGAGTTGAAACTGGGTGGCAAGTTGCTTGTGAATATGATAAATGTGTCACGACATGGTGAAATCCGCGGGTAGTTGGAGGGCGTCACTGGTTGGTTCTGCTGCTTAACTTTCCCTCAGATATTTCTGTCTGTCTGTCTTACTTTTTCCCAGCACTAAATGGCCATTATTGTGTCAATGCGCTTCTCTTTACTCAAACAATCAAACAAACAAACAGCGAAATCAGTCGTTTGTCATAATAATGAAACTGAAGAAACCTACATTATTCAGCCCACTGTTCACTTTTTATCAAATGTATATTTTGGCTCAACACTTTTTAAGTGCAAATTTTACTGGAAAACGTTGATCAAAGGCACAAAACTGTATATTTGTAGTTTCCAATGACACTCAAGCTTTGAAAGTCACTTAATTCTAGTGGCTGGTTTTTTTGCCAGTTTTGCAACTGACACTAGGCAACCCCCACCTCTTTCAATCCCAAATATCTTGACATCTGTTTAAAGTGCATGGTTATTTTTTTTTTACATCAAAAGCAAGACAACTAAACAAGCTTCATTCTCCATATGCCCAAAAATTGACGAGTGTCTGATTCCATTGTGTCGTGACTCATATGCTTTATTTTTACTGCTGTGTTTTTGTTGGTATTCCTTTGGGAAAAATTTGTGTGGTAATTTTGACTGAAAGGAATTTGTATTTATACCTATGAAGGTTGTTTCTGTGCATTACTTATACATCAGCGAGAGTGACAAAGTAGATCTATTCATATTTTTAATTCTTTTTTACTTGGTCTGTTTATAGATCTATTTCTACATGTATTTATTTGATTTTACTGTCTGTAGAATTTATTTGCCAGTGCCCCACTCGTCTATGTTAGCTATATATGTGTGCGTGTGTGTGTGTGTATAGTTTTATATACATACATGTATATATAAAATCGCTGTCATTCATCATTGTCATATGTCAGAATATGAGGTTTTCAGGAGAAGCAAAAAACTATTATTTCGCTCAGGACGCAATCTCGTTACGAGGAGTTTAATTTAATCACATATGATACTATTTTAAGAAGATGAATGAGAGTAGGGCCAATCGAAGCACCTCGTCAAACTCTACGACATACTTGATATTCATTTTCCTTAATTTTGACCTTTACGACAATGTTGAAAGACAGTGACAATGTACAGTATGCACTTGAGCACTTCTCAAAAAGTGGACGCCTCAAATGTTTCTCATTTCTTCCACCATGACAACAAAGGACACGAGTAGAGAATTTGGCTCTGTCGGTGAGAAATGAACAAATCTGCCATCATTTCTAAAAGTGCAATATGAGTAAATATATGCAGTTTTTACAATTTTACTGGAGATTCAGAAAACTGAATGTTGTTATCAAGGAAACAACAATTGTTTTGAAGATAATAAGGAAGCTATTGTGTTATCAAAATTGTATTCTTTAAAATGTTGACTTTGGGGTGTTTACAAAGAATTCATTTTCTTGGTAATGACATTCAGTATATTGGCTCTCCTGTAAAATTGTTTTAAAATGCATATACTGTACAGTACTTTTAAAAATGACGACAGAAATGTTAGGTTCTGTCAGTGACAAATGAACAAATGTGACTCGTTTCCGTGGTTCGGTCCACAAGGTGCATCAAGCTGAACAGCAGAAATGGCCAAAACCACTTGTTGTTTATGAAAATAAAATGTTGGGTTGTTGGTTTTTTTTGCTTTCTTACTTTTAATGACTTATTTGTCCAAGAATCAATTTTTGAAATCTTGAAATGATGCTTTTGAATGTAATTCTGGCATTTTAGAGAATGTGTCTGTTGCTGTAAAAATATTTATCAAATGTTTGATTGCAAATATATCAGTATTTTTACTGGGACATTAGTGGAGCATCCAATATTGAACTGCCATTCATTTCGTAAATATATCAGCATATTTATTTGAAATTGGTGTCAGATGAATGGGAATTTTGTCCTCTTTTCAATGGTACCAAAAAACTCAAATACTGAAATATTATGTACACCTAGTGGACCAAACCATCAGGACTCATCTTAAATATGTGTGGCATTGTGGTGAAATCAGGCGGGCGCCAAAATAACGAAATCTTTAAAAAAATCAGGTTTTCTGCGGTTTGGGCAATTTTTATGGATTTTTATTTTGGCTCAACACCTGTTATGTCCTTTTTAAAATTCTTTTTTTTTTTTTTGCAATTTTAATGCAAAACGTTAATGAAAGGCACAAAAAATGCGGTGGCGGAGGGGTTAGTGGGCTCATCTCCGAAGCAGAAAGTCTTGGTTCGAGCCTCGGTTTGGACATGGATTTTTTTCGCCCCCTCCTGCCCACCCGGCAGTAATGGGCACCTGACTTCGAGTTGGAGAAGTAAAGGCGGCGTGGAAAGGAACTGGCTACCCTACCACAATATGCCGAAGGTCCAGGAAGTTGTCTCACTAACAAGGCAATCCCCAATGTCCAGATCGCATACGGGAACAACTAAACTTTTTACAGTTTCCAAGGACATTCAAGCTTTAGAAGTCACCAAACTGTGGTATCAGTTTTCTCGCTAATTTTGCTTCTGACACCAGGGGCCCCCTGCCTCCTTCAATCCCAAATATCTCGACTTCTATTCAAGATAAACGGTTGGGTTTATTTTCCTCACCAAGAGTAAGATAGAACAAGCTTCAAGAAAAAAACCGATAACTCCCTATTTGCCCAACGAGCGCTTGCTTCCACCATGTTGTCACAAATATATTGGATATTATGTCATGGGGAAGCAGCCCAAGTCACAACTTTGTGAAATAAAAGATAATGATGTTGGAAACGCCATTGTTTTGTGTTTTTTCCGGGTTTGTTTTTTGTTTTTGTTTTAAATGTATTAATATTATATATTATCTAAAAAATATGTAGGTGTTCTTACGCCCCCTTCAACACAACAAGGGTCATTTAGAATGCGAACGTCCAACCTTTTCTGTCAGAGCCAACCCGATGTGAGCAAGAAACAACATCCAAGCAGAAAGGCAGAGATACTTGATAACAATTCTCCCCATTCAGGAATCCAACTCGGGTCTCCTGTGTGCAGCAGGGAAGTGCCTAACTGCTACACCACAGACGCCGTTGTTGTATGGTTGACAGGGTGTTTTGGAGATAGCAAATGAGGAATACACTCAGAGGTAGAGGGACAGGAAAGAGGGAAAAGGGAGAGGGGAAGAGAAGAGAGGAGTGGGGAGAGAGGGAAAGGGGGAGGGGAGAGACGGGAAGGGAAGAGAGGAGAAGGTAGAGGAAATAGGGGAAGGGAAGAAAGGAGGGCAGAGAGAGGGAAATGGGAAGAGAGGAGAAGAGAGACAGTAAGGGGAGGGGGGAAAGGTGAAGTAAGAGAGGAGGGGCAATGAGAGAGGGGAAGACAGGGAGAGGAAAGAGGGGACGGGAAGAAAGGAGGGGAGACGTATTTTCTGGTAAGTGTTTTACGGCGCTCGCAACTGCATTAGGTCATAGCCTGCGGGACACATTAAACTTTTTCAGTCGGTAGGAAATTTTGAATTTTGCCCGGGTGGCGGCCGAAGCCTACTCGTATCGCCAAGGGATCTTTAACGTGCGCAACTTGCACACGGGACCTCCGAGACTTTTCGCCCTTGTCCGAGAAGGCTAGGAGTAGATCTTTCCAACCAGAAGATCCGGGATGTGGCTGAAAGACAGCAGTAAGAAGGAGCCAAGGAATAGCAGTAGAAAGGCTGCAGAAAAGGGTCAGAAGCCTAGAGGGGGCAAAGGAAAAGAGGGGGTGGGGGCAGAAAGTGGAGACGAAAGCAGACGACAGAACATTGCAAGAGAGCAGGAAAGGAGGTGAAAGGAGACATTTTTAGAGAAAAAAAAAGATTTTCTGTTGCTATCCGGGACCTTTGAATGAGAGGCAGAGAGGCCAACACCTTAACTTCTGGGACACGAGAGCCCCGTGGAGAGGGGGAAATTGAAGGAAAGAGGAGTATACAGTAGGGGAATCAGGAGATATAGGAGCGGACTGAGAAAGAAGGGTGTGTGTGTGGGGGGGGG
>NW_004797389.1:1499271-1502844 GCF_000002075.1 Aplysia californica
GAAGCAGCAGTTCCCTGTTGTAGATCAGACATGAGCAACAACAAGAACAGCAACGACATCATCAACAGAAATAACAATATCAGCACTGTCAGCAACAACATCATCAACATTATCAATAGCAACATCAACAACAATAAACTACATCATCAACAACAACATCGACATCAGTCAGCAACATCAACAGCAACATCATCAACAACAACAGACAATAACAGCATGGACGTCATCATCAACAGCAACTACAACAACATCGACCTCATCATCAACAGTAATAAGAGCAGCATCGACAGCAGCATCAACGGCAATAACAACAACATCATCAACAATAAACAACATCAACAACAACATACAATAACAGCATCGACATCATCATCATCAACAGCAACAACAACGACATCGACATCATCATCAATAGCAATAATGTCAAAAACAGTAACAACAACAAAAACAACAACAACAACAACCTACAATAACAAAAATAACATTCAGCGCTCTTTAAAAATGTTGTTTTACATGCCCTCTTTATGCAGAAGATATAAGATGCGACAGTAAAAATTCAACCCCTGCCTGAGACAGAGCTCTGTTTATTTCAGAGAGGAAAGAAAAGAAATACATAGATCTACAACGTATTTAATTAGTCAGGATTTAAGTGGGGTTCAAACACAATACCTCCAGATTACAGACCAAGTACATGTACATTGACCGCTCCACCACAATGTCATGGAGCCCTCAGTTTGTCGAACTTGGAATTGGAAACCTGCCAAGTGCATCCTGTGCCAGCTGTCGTTTGTCTACTTTGCCGTTTGCAGTGACCGGAAATACGTCACAAAACATCACATGATCAACGGTTGGGTAAAATTCTCCTCCTAAATCCGCGTTCATAAAACAATTCTGGTAAAACTCGTTTAGTGCGGATTCCGTGAGAGACGAACCCTTCACCGGCATGACGCATGCCACCAGCCTCTCGTCGCCATGTTCCGTCTTCAAGTTCACCATGGTTACGTCCGCAACATCTGGGCATTTGCTGATAATTTTCTCGGGCCAGCTGTGGTAGACCAGAATGGAGCCACGTGACGTGACGTCACCAGACCGGCAGTACACCCACAGGACGCCATCTTTGTCTAATTTCCCCCTGTCTTTGGAGACGTACCAGCCGTCCGGGGTGAAGGCAGGGCTAGGGGGAGACAACTTGTAGTAGGACTTGCACGTTTGTGGGGCTGTGAAGGGAGGGGGGGGGGGGGGGTCAAGTTAGTTTGATAGTTAGTTGCTGTTTTGTTTGTTGGTATTTTTTGTTTGTTTGTTTGGGGGGGGTTGGGGGGGTTGGAGGTTGTTTTTTTCTTTGTTGTATGTTTTTGGTATGGGATATGGGGTAGGGCTAGTTTCAATAAAATTAGCCCAATCCCGAAAAATAGAAATGTCTCAATGACTACCAAAATATAAATTCTGAAATGCTTTATGTGAATGCTGAACAAACAATAAAAACGGTGAAAAAAATAGAAGCAACAGAAAGGTGGTTTCTTTGGAGAATGCTGAGAATATCGTGGATGGAAAAGAAATCAAATGAGGCATGGCTTAATGAAACCCACTGTTGAAAACAATGAGGACTCAACAAATGCAATAAAGGTCTTGTGCATCTAGCTCTCACTGGCAAAACTGAAGGCAAACAAGGCAGGGGTAGGCCCAGAGCAACCTACTTAGGGAACCTAAACAAATGGGTAAGAGTGAAACTGAAAGATCAGGGAAACGTAGCTTTTTTTAATAGAGCATCCGAGCAAAGGAATTACTGGAGAACATCGATCACCGATGTATATCTATGTCGCAGATCTGGCACTGGATGAATGATTGGAGTTGGGTGTAATGTTAGATGTTTTTACGCTCCAATCGATACAATGATACATGTAATTTAAATCTTTTAGACGGGTGGTTGGCTGGTGCAAGCAGTCAAGTAAGCGTCCAAACACAAACAACTTACAAGATTTATCGTATTCTAAAGCCAGGTACCCATTCCCACCTAGGAGACGTGACGATAATATGTGTAAAATGGCTCTCTCAAGGACACAACGTCGAGCTCATGCAACCGATTGTGAGCTGTGTATTTGGCTTGGCCCTTTTCTATTCCTCTCAGAAAGTGACGTATCTCAGACCAGCTGGGCTACCTTTCAATGAAAGGAATGATTGGTGCATTAACATCAACAGAAAGTCGTTGACCTACTATATTTACACTCTACTGGAATGGAGCAATAAATCTTGAGAGATGTAAAAAAAAAAATTAGAATGTCTAGATCTATACTCTCAAAACAAAATGCGCCTCGCGAAATATCACGTCCTGCACTTCCATTGTGGAGGACAGCTACGCAGATTTGTTTCGTTTCACAAAGGCCAAAGAAGGGCGGGAACTTTTTGTCTAATATATTTTTTCTAAATTCAGGAAATGGGTAAAGCAAAAATCGGGCTCAGTCATGGGGACGTATCTATCATTGTGCAGGTACTTGCCAACTTTCAACTCTGTAGCTGTCGTAGTTTTATGGGGAAAGTGATACATATGTTTCCAAGTTTTCAAATATATAAAAGATAAAAAGAGATGTGGAGCAGAACTTCTACAAAAACTTGTTTGAGAAACAAAACAATACGTTTTATTGGGCATCTGTTGTTAAAAGTTCGCTTGGGTTGCCCAGGAAGCTTTTTCAGAAAGCCCACCAAAATCTTTTGATTTTTAGTGAATCAACAATCCTGCAGCACACCCTTTTGGGGATTTTTAGAGAATAAAAATCAACAGTATTAAACCAGTAGAAATCGCCCACTCCCTATGTCCTCTCACATCTGACTAGAAGAAATCCCTTTGTCCCTCCTCATGTCCACTCACATCGGACCAGTAGAAACCCCTCCATCCACCCATATCTGATTAGTAGAAATCCCTCCTTCTATCCACACATCTGACTGGCAGAAATCCCTCCATCCCTTCCAATGTCCACTCATATCTGACCAATAGAAACCCATCAGTTCACCCACAGCTGACCGGTAGAAATCCCTATATCCAATCACATCTGACCAGTACAACCCCCCCCCCCCCCCCCCCCCCCCCCCCCCCCCCCGCCTGTCCTCTAACATCTGACTAGTAGAAATCCCTCCATCCCTTCCCATGTCCACTCACATCTGACAAACAGAAACCCCTCAGTTCACTCACATCTGACCAGTAAAAAAATTCCTACGTCCACTCACATCTGACCAGCAGAAATCCCTCTGCTCCTCCGTATGTCAACTCGTCTACCCTTATCTGACCAGTAGAAACCCCTCCGTCCACTCACATCTGATCAGTAAAAATCCCTTCCTTCCCTATGCACACTCAAATCTGACCAGTAGAAATCCATCTTCCCTTTCCCATGTCCACTCGTCCACGCATATATGACCAGTAAAAATTCCTATGTCCACTCACATCTGACAAATAGAAATACCTCCGTCCCTCTCAATGCCCACTCAGATCTGACCAGTAGAAATCCCTATCTAGATCCACCCACATCTGACCAGTGAAATCCCTACGTCCACTCATTACTGACCAGTAGACTCCCCCCCCCC
>NW_004797389.1:1504954-1506942 GCF_000002075.1 Aplysia californica
CTGCTGCTGTGCCATAATTATCTATAGCCTGTATAATCACTACCTCTATTATCTATATATAGAGCTGTATAAAAACAATATATGAACTACATGTGTCTACAACAATCCATTTAAAATCTTTAATCTATCTATAGTCTACTATCGATGATCCATTTACAATCTTTGATCTTTCTATAACCTGTGATCTATCTTCAATCTATAATCTATATCTGCACAATCTATCGACAATCTATCTACAATCTATATCTATCTACACAATATATCTACAATTCTATCTGCACTCACGGATGGGGACTCTCGTGGCCTAGAGGTTAAGGTGTTCGCTTCTCATTCAAAGGTCCCGGGTTCGAATCCAAGAAGCGACGAAAACATTTTCTTCTCTAAAATTGTCTCCTTTCATCTCCTTTCCTGCTCTATAACAATGTTCTGTCGTCTGCCCTTGTCTCCACTTTCTGGCCCCCACCCCATCAACACCTTTGCCCCCTCCTCTGGGCTCCTGGCTCTTTCTGTAGCTTTTCTACTGCTACTCCCTGCCTCATTCTTACTGCTGTCTTTCAGCCAGACCCCTGATCTTCTGGTAGGAAAGATCTACACCTAGCCTTCTCGGACAAAGGCGAAAAATCTCGGAGGTCTCGAGTGCAAGTTGCCCATGTTAAAGATCCGTTGGTGGTCTAAAATCGATAAGAATAGGCTTCGGCCGCCACTCGGGCAAAATTCAAAATTTCCTACCTTCTGAAACTGTTTGGTGTGTCCCGCGCGCTCATATGACATTATGCAGTTGCGAACGCCGTAAAACACTTTCCCAAAAAAAAAAAAGGGGAAAAAAAAGCCACTCAAGGATCTGTCTGACACTTTCTATCAACAATTCACCTATACTATATGATCTATCAACAATCTATTTGCCATCTATCAGCAATCTATCTACAATCTATCAACAATTATTTTACAATCTATCAACAATCTATCAACAATCTATCAACTATCAACGATCTCATAACAATCTATCAACAATCTATCAACAATCTATCAACCATCTATCTACTTTTTTCATGGGTTGTCCTGCGGTGATGATACACTTGAGCCTCCGTCTGGGTGGGTTGCCCCCCTTGAAGTGATCCACGATCTCCAGCAAGGTCAAAGGTAACAACGCGGCCGCGTCACATGACTCTCGCTCTAGCACCGCCCACACGTCAGCTGACAGCACAGCCTGCTGCCCAAAGAAGGCGTCCTGGGGCAGATCACGTGACACATAACTTTTGAACGTAACTGTAGTTGTAATAATAGATGTACATGATGTATTTTAAGGGGGGGGGGGGACTACACCTGAAGGGTATCTCGCTTAATAGCTGACCAAATTTTACTAATTTCACACACATAACAAGCATAGTGAGTAGTCTTAAAATCAGCAATCAAATTCGAGAAAAAAAAGTTTCGTTTCCATGGATACAGCGGCCATATTGGATTTTGTAGATATGTCTTACGTAATGAATACCGCACTTATTGCTCATGGAAATTAATTGTTTGTTTGCATACGTGTTAACAAACATTAGATCTAAATATTCATCTGGGGGTTTTTTCCTAAACGAATTAGAAAAAAAATTTGAATTTTTTCCTGAGGTAGTATTCAAATTTACAAAAATCCGTGAAAATCCACTCCAGACACCGCCAACAAAAATGTATTCCATATATCACAAATTCAACATACAATGTTTTAGTATTACATCTTCTATTCATTCTGTGAAAGTTTCATTAAGATTGGATGAAAAATGGTGGAGTTATTTTAAAAAATATAGAGAAAAATCGCGTTTTGGGAAAATGGCCGATTTAAAAAAATATATATATTGACTTTATGAGGAAATGGTGGTGCAAACATGCCCGGTATGGGAAGAAATCAGGTTTTTGGGGGGTTCTAATGCGATGAAATAGTTGTAGGAGAGGCTGAGGAAGCTAAAAATGCCTACAGCTCAAATTCCATAATTATGAGCCGA
>NW_004797389.1:1507909-1509209 GCF_000002075.1 Aplysia californica
CCGTTCATTATTTTCAAGCTTGCTACTACGACCGATGATCAAGTGAAACATTATATCTAGAATCTAGATATCTGAATGAAACTTCTTTTTTTTTTCTTTTTTTCTTTTCTTTTTTTTGTTTAATGTCAAATTACCCTCAGTGTTACTCGTAGTACAGGTACCGGGTTGGCAACCTCGATTTTTTTGTGCATTTTAAAAACTTTTGTACATTGGTTTGTATTTTTTAATGAAACTGGTTTGTTCCTAAATGGGAAAAGCTGTCACAGTAACTTACTAAAATCACTAAAATTTCATAGTCTCTTGTTCTTTTATTCACTGAAGGAGAAGTGAAACAGATTTGCTCCTTCTCGTAAAGGGGTATGAGGTTGAATGTGCCACCCCTGCCCTCCTCCTTTTTATATTCCGCCCCCGGCCCCACGTATATTAATTTTGGACCACTTGTCCACTCCCCCCCTCCTTTTTACTTCTAACTCTACCCCCCCCCCTTTTATTCGATACCTTAGAGCACAAACGTATGGTCCAATAATAGCCTACCTGTACCACCCGCGGTGTGCAGAATCCGAAGAAGTCATAAGGGAAACCACCAGCCCACCCTAGAGGTCTGTCGATGTAGGACAGGAGATCCTTGGTCGGCTCATAGGCGCGGCTCGCCCTCAAGACCTCTGCGTGTGTTCGAGGAACTAGCTTACTGTAGCCCGTGGTGCCAGAAGTGGTGAAAATATACACGCAGTCCTCACAGTCGCCATGCTCCACGAATACCGCTTCCTCCTCGTTCTGCAGCAGAAGACTCTCTAGAAAAGAGCCTTCCCTGACGTCATTTCCGACCTCTGACTGTTTGCCCGACGTACCTCTTCCAATCAGGATAGCTTTCTGTAGACTAGGGCATTGTGGGAGTGCTAGGTCATGTGGCTGTGAGTGTGCAGTGTGTGGGCCCCGACACTGAGGAGCTAGGAGTCTGTGTGCTGAGTTTCCGGGAATGTCTGGAAACACGATAGCCTTACAGTCTGCCTGGCGGGCGATGTGGTACAAGTCGGCACCATCTTTCTCCAACACCTGAGGGAAACGATGTGCAGTTGGAGAAAAGGGAGCGGGTGCCTGGGATGAATAGAGGGGCAACACCACCAAAAAACAACAATAACATAACGACAACAGTAACAGAACAACTATAATACATCAACACCAACAACAACAATAAAAACAACGCCACCAACAACACTAGCACCACCACAAACAACAACAACAAAAACAACAACAACAACAACAACAACAACAATAACAACACTAGAAGCAGCAGCAGCAG
>NW_004797389.1:1511066-1512287 GCF_000002075.1 Aplysia californica
TTACGTCTATGGGTGAATTTGACTGCGACAATGTTTCAAAATTAGGAAGGGAAGCAGTGATTATTTGATTATATAGACGCTTCGCCTCTGAGATTAGGGGAGAGATGTTGTTTGGTTTTTATTTAATCCCATGGAAACGGAGGCCACACTAGATTTTGTTGACGTTTCTTAAACAGTAAATAACTCACTTGTTTCCCAATTAAGATGCTGCTATTGTGCATTCATATTAAGACACAATAGATCAACAAAATTCTGTGATGTGTTTTTTTTCCTTTACGAATTAGAAACTGCTTCATTATTTATTTTTTTTTACATTGTACTGGAGGCCGCAAAGAAAAAAAAAAACATTCAGTAAAATTCCGCACTCCAGACATCAACACCAAACATTCAACTACTAGTTTTATTGTGTTACATCTTCTCTTCACCCTGTGAAAATTTCAGGAAAATCGAATGAAAAGTGGTAAGGAACTGTTTTTAAAAGTACATAGAAATGGAGCTTTTTGAATAAATGAAATTTTTTTTAAAGAGTACAAAACCGTGATGCCTCCCTAAAGTATTCAGTGCTCAGGGCCACAAAAATTTAAGAAAGGTTGGGGGTTTTTTTTGGAGCAATATAATAACTGTAGGAGAGGCTAAAGAAGTTTTAAAAAATATGTCCACATCTCAAAAATCGATTTTGTCAGCTGTAGGCTATACAGAAAGTATGCATAAACTATACATAGATTATACAAGAACTATACATAAACTACACGTAAACTATACGCAAGCTTAGTGTACACTGTGCGTAAACAGTGCATAAATCATACAGTACAGAAACGCTAAAGAAGCTAATAGTTGACTAACCTGCCGTGATCTGTGTCAGCAGTGCACAGACTGGTCAGGGGAAGAAAAACTTACCGTGCGTCAAGCTGTGTCAATTGTAATGTCCGGGTTTTTGTTGTGCGCAAAGTGGACACTCACGAGGAGTGGACAGTGAACAGCGGACAAGACCTCGTGAGGAGTGGACAACACAAGGCCTCACTCGTGTCACCACCGGACACAGCGCCCTGATGTGAGAACAGATGGGCCTTGGGGACGGAGCAGGCAGAACACGATAGGGCTCTCAACAACACACAGACAAGTGGGCCCTCCAAGAACCAGCCGATGATAACGTATGCGGATTCACACCGTCAGCGCTTAATAAACAATGCACCCTGGCAATGACACACAGTTGAATTGAGT
>NW_004797390.1:0-1103 GCF_000002075.1 Aplysia californica
TTATTATTATTATTATTGTTATTATTATTTTTATTATTCCCATCATTTTCCTTTACGGACAAGTGTTATCAGTCTGTCTGTTTGTCTTACTTTTCTCCCAGCACTAAATGACCGTGATTGCGTCGATGTGATGTTCTTTGCTCAAACAAACAAAACAAACAAAGCGGCGCTTTTTCGGTAGTTCCCACCCCGCAATTGTTATTCACGGGTTTTGGCCACAAGAGTAGGGGGGTTTCAATAAAAATAGGAAGGGGGGTTCATGCCCCCCCTGAATTTTACCATAATTTAATGTTTTGCAGTTGTTAGGTTTGATTTCTTAGCTCACCGCGAATCAAACGTATAGATCTAGATCTAGATGTAGGTCAGGCTCAAATAAGGGGGGTGGGAACTACCGAAAAAGCACCAACAAAGCAGACAAAGCAAACAAAGCAGAAGGGTTGAACCTCAAAGTGTTTGTTTGATGTTTTAACATATATGATGTCCCCAGGATTTCTTTATACAACCTGTTGGTGCATTTTCTTGTGTGTTGTAACTGGATGTGCTTTGTGTATTTCTATGTTATATATTATGTGCCTATATATATTATATATAGTGGCTTATGTATATTATATTTGGTCGAAATGTGTAGTCTACGTGTAGATATAAATATCCTTTTTTGAACCGCCATTAACATTTTTCTACATTGGGCTAGAAATCGGATGTCGCTCTGACCTAGCTATGGTGTAGTTCTGCCACACTGGTCCGGATCTTGGCCGGCCCTTTGAGATCTGTCGTTCCCCCCGTCTCTCGCCCTTTGAAAGACGTTCAAACACTAAAGGTCTATTCAAATGGGGATCTGTTTTTCTTTCACTGCGCCCCGAGATCTTATTTGAAAGTGCTGTACGTAGATTCAGTCTCTACGCCGCTATGTCGGAAGACGAAATAGATCATTATGAAAGTAAACTAAACACTGCTTTCTTTTGCTTCTGAAGTTTTTTTTCTTCTCTCCTGTCTTTTCAAATTTGATCGACCGACTAGCAGTTACTCAGTTTGCGAACGTTTTGGGAAAGTTTGATTAATTTAAGTTTGTTGACTGACCAATCGCATTGTACTAACCCCCGCCC
>NW_004797390.1:3968-5152 GCF_000002075.1 Aplysia californica
TGTGTGTCCCCTTCTCGCGAGGGTGAGCACTGTGTCACTGGATATTTCAACTGTGTCCGTGAGTGTGTGAGTGAGTGGGTTAGCTATACCGCACGTGTTGTGTGGTGCGGTGTGCAGTGGTGTTGTGGTGTTGTGGTGAATATGATATTACGATATCATTGTAATAGCCATAGTAATTCGAAACCCCCTTGTGTGTGTGCTCAATTGTGTGTATTTTGTGCGCGCGCGTGTGTGTTCACGTGTGTTATTTAATAAGAGCTATGTATAATGTGTCTGTGTTAGATCTGAGTATTTCAAAACCCTTTGTGAGACTATTTGTGTGTATTTTGTGTGCGCGTGTGTGTGTGTGCTCACGTGTGTTATGTAATAAGAACTAGAGTTATATATATATATATATATATATATATATATATAATGTGTCGATGAATTAGATCTGATTGTTATTTCGAAAGCCGTGGTGTTTTAGTGTTGTTGGATCGGTGGTGATTATGTTATGATATTATATTTCGAAACCCTTTGTGAGGCTGTTTGTGTGTATTTTGTGTGTGTGTGTATGTGTGTGTATGTATGTGTGTGTATGTATGTGTGTGTGTATGTGTGTGTATGTGTTTGTGTGTGTGTTTGTGTGTGTGTATGTGTGTTTATGTGCTCGCGTTATGAAATAATAACTACGAGTCGGTGCTGATTGATATGATAATATCTTGTTTCAAAACCCGAAGTGAGGCTATTTGTGTGTATTTGCTGGCGTGCATCATGCTGCAACAACTCTATGAGTCGATGTTGCTTATAATTTCAGTGGAGACTTCCTATCTAATATTGTATTTTGTAACCCTCGTGTTTCTACTGCTACTCTGTGGGTGGTTGGCGGGTGCTCTGGTGTGGTTAGCTCCTTCTTTCCTATCAATCGTCTATCGTCTTTATCTCGCCCCCTTCTTTTTTTATGTTTGTTACTCTCTTGTTACACCTCTAATCTTCTGGCGCTCATACGACCTGATTGTGTTGCAAGTGCCGTAAAACCTCTACTTTAAAAAAAAAACCTATACAAGAGTTAGTTTTAGGTTTTAGATTATGGTGTGTTGTTAATCGGCCGGCCCTCAGCGGAACTCCTTCCTAAAGAAATAAATACATGAATGAATAATAAATAATAAATAAATAAATACCTAAATTAATCAATTAATGATAAA
>NW_004797390.1:6099-7026 GCF_000002075.1 Aplysia californica
AATACATTTTGTTTTCCTCTTTGTACGAAAATATCTCATTATCCTATTGGTGTGGGTGGTTGGCTGGTGCTCTTTTGTTGTTTGCTCCTTCTTTCCTATCAAACATCTATCGTCCCTATCTCCCCTTCTTCTTTTTTTATGTTTGCTACTCTCTTGTAACACCTCTAATCTTCTGGCGCTCATATGACCTTATGCAGTAGTTGCGAGCGCCGTAAAACCTCTACTAACACTAAATCCTATTGATGACCATTATGGCAATGGCGACAGTAATGGTTGTGAGTGCGCCAGTCGGATCAGCAAAAGAAAAAAAAATCGCAATTATGTAACGAAAACGAAAATGATAACGATAATTTATTTATTTTTGTAATATACACACTAAACTCTTGGCGTGCATATCAGATACTTAAAGATAACGATTGCGCCTCGCCCCCCACTCCTGACCAAACTAAAGTCGGGCTGTTGTTGTTTGTTTCTTGGTTCGACCTTCTCGTCATCTGGAGTCTCAAGTCTCATCTTTGTAGTATCTACATTGTGAGGGGCAGATGTTGAATTTACCATGACGTAGAATATGACGTAAAATGAATGTGGGTTGTTCGCGGGTGCTCTAATGTGGTTTTCTCCTTCTTTCCTATCGAACATCTATCGTCGTTATCTTTCCTTCTTCTTTTTTTATGTATGTTACTCTCTTGTAACATCTCTGATTTTCGGCACTTTTATGACCTTATTGTGCTGCTAGTGCCGTAAAACTCTTCTTACTAAAACTATAACTACGTACAATGAATCATATCAGTCTGCCTTGCCCTCAAAGTTGAGTGCAATATTATTATGCACGTGCGAGATTTTGTATGCCGGTCTCGAGTGTGTGTGTGTTTATGTCAGATGAGTGTTTGTGTAGGACCAGATGTGTGTGTGTGTGGGGGGGGGGGA
>NW_004797390.1:7670-8863 GCF_000002075.1 Aplysia californica
GAGAGAGAGAGAGAGAGAGAGAGAGAGAGAAAGAGAGAGAGAGAGAGAGAGAGAAAGAAAGAGAGAGAGTGCGTTTATGCATGTTCGTGTGCTAGACATAATGACCCCGTTGACAGGACGGGTTTTAGGTTTAGAAAAAAAAAAACCATTAAAAAAAACGAGGAAAAAAAGTAATAATACCAAATATTCTAAATTCATGAATCATGAAAACAGATTCGGAATTCCTTTCTGCGTCCCGGGGAGCGCATGCCAGTAACAGATTGCGCCCCCTAGTGTGATGTGATCAGATTAACCCGAATCAGCCCGGGGATTATGCACAGTCGGCCCGCGTGTAATGCCAGGATTTATGAAAGAAATCGTCGGGAACGTGTAAGAGTTAATGAAGTTAGTAACCACGAGGGGAGAGCGCGGGGAGGGGGGGGGGATTATTCTTTTTTTCTGTCTCTTTTCTTCTTTTTTTCTTGTTCTTCTTTTTTTTCTTCTTTTTTTCTTTTTCTTTTTTTTCTTTTCTTCTTTTTTTCTTTTCTTCTTTTTTTCTTTTCTTGTCTTCTGTTTTTCCCTTTTCTGTATTTTTCTTTTCTTTTTGTTTCCTCTTTTTAAAAAATAATTCTTTTTTTCCCCCTTGCCTTCTACCCCTGAAGACAGAAATGGTTTGAACACGATTTAAAACCGTATTACATCGTTATAATAATTTTATCGATTTGATACTTTATAATGAGCATTATGATATTACGTTCCGTGTTGCGCCGTGCGGCGTGGCGTGTCCTGTTGATTTGTTGTTGGCTCACATTGATACATGTATGTGGGTGGTTGGCGGGTGCTTTGGTGTGGTTTGCTTCTTCTTTCCTATCAAACATCTATCGTCCTTATCACCCCTTCTTCTTTTTTTATGTTTGTTACTCTCTTGTAACACCTCTTATCTTCTGGCGCTCATAATAAATGACCTTATGCAGTTGCGAGCGCCGTAAAACCTCTACTAAAATTAAAAACGATACAAATATTGTAGATGTACTGTGAGGGACACGTCAGCTGTAACAGTGGCTGCTGCTGCAGCCTGCACGGTCAATAGCTTATTATTAAATCTTACCGTGCGATTGGTCTCTCATTCAGTTAGAAAACACGTGGGTGGTTGGCGGGTGCTCTAGTGTGGTTAGTGTGGTTTGCTCTTTCTGTCCTAGTCTATCTCTCCCCCC
>NW_004797390.1:10822-11858 GCF_000002075.1 Aplysia californica
ATTACTTTATTTATGTATTTGTTTATTTACTTTTTTAAAATTATTTATTTATTTATTTATTTACTCATTTATTCGTTTATTAGATTTTTTATTTCTGTCTTGCTTGCTTGCTAGCTTGCTAAATTGATTGGTTGATTGATTGACTGATTGATGTTCTCATTGTATAGATCCATTCATGTATTTAACGTCCCTTTTATCTTTGTCTTCCCACAGGTCCCCCCGTGAAACCGCGAGTATTTCCTCCTACGCCTTCCCCACCCCCTCGCCCTCGCCTCCTTGGGACCGAGGTGCGAACCCTGTGCTCTACGCCAGTAGCCTAGCTGCGCCACAAGCTCTGCCACCGCAGCAGCACCATCATCATCAGCACCAGCAGCATCATCAGCACCCACAGCTGACTCCAGCCCCTTCCCCAGTGGCAATGGCGCAAATCGTGAACCACCAACCACAGATGATGATCCTCCCGACCGCCAATCCGGGAGCCAAGGACTCACGCTGGCTCACACTCGAGGTGTGCCGTGAGTTCCAGAGGTCCAAGTGCTCACGCTCGGACAACGAGTGCAAGTTCGCTCACCCCCCGGCGCACGTGGAAGTACAGAACGGCCGAGTGGTCGCCTGCTTCGATTCCATAAAGGTGAGTACACTACAACCCAAGGACCTTGTTAAAACGTACTGTAACCTCCTTGGTACAACCATATTATTGTTGTTGTTGTTGTTGTTGTTGTTGTTGTTGTAGTTGTTGTTGTTGTTTTGTCTAATTGGTGTTGTTGTTTTGTCTAATTGTTGTTGTTGTCGTTGTTGTTGTTGTTGCTGTTGTTGTTGTTGTTGTTGTGTGTGTGTGTGTGTATGTGTGTGTGTGTGTGTGTGTGTGTGTGTGTGTGTGTGTGGTAGCCTATCCGTTCTAAATTTTTGGAGCACAGAAGAGCGTGCTCTTCGCCAGGGCCACCGCCTCTCTTGGGTAGCGGGTGAGGCAGTCCAACCTCCCTGAATCCTCCCCAAAGAGATTCCACCGCTGCACCTCCGTGGCGGGGCATCTCTG
>NW_004797390.1:14559-15701 GCF_000002075.1 Aplysia californica
AACAAAAACAAAACAACAACAACAACAACAAAACAAAAACAAAACAACAACAAACAAAAAAACAAAAAAAAAACAAAAACATACGAACTGCAACAACAACAAACCAACAACCCGAAATGTAAAAAGAAATGGTGTGGACGTTGTGTCTCATAGCCATTGTCGCCTTCTGAGATCCAGACACAGTACAGTCTCCCATTGAACCTCCAAACGAAGGAGATTTTCTCTGCTCAGGCTTTTAGTGTGGCCAGGAGCCATTTTCGAACCTTTTCTTTTGAAAAATACTCACAGACAGATGCATGTCAGAGGTCAGTGGCCTACGGGTACATTCTGCTTTTGAAAGATATAAACCATGCTTTGTTGAAGTTTGATAAAAGTCATAAGCTGAATGCATAACTGTTGGGTTTGTTTTGTTTTTTTTCTTATTTGGGTGGGGTTTTGGTGTCGTTTCTTTTTTCTTCGGATTTCGTTGTTGTTTTAGCATTTCGGTTTTTAGTTTTTAGTAGAGGGTTTGCGGCGCTCGCAACTGCATAAGGTCATGTGAGCGCCAGAAGATGAGAGATGTTACAAGAGAGTAACAAACATAAAACAGAAGAAGGGGAGATAAGGACGATAGATGTTTGATAGGAAAAAGAAAAAGCAAACCACACCAGAGCACCCGCCAACCACCTACAGCATTTCGGTTTATGTAGATTCTGCTTCCGACGGTTGTAAGTAGTGAGGGGTTTGCCAGATAAACGTTTCGTTTTGGTACGGTGCGCCTGAGCAGGGGCCCATCAGCCAGCTCTCGAGATAGACGTGTAATCTGCTGATGTGATTGTCGGGGAAATGTGAGAGCTTGCACTGCATGACCGCACGTACGTGCTCAGTTCGGTTAGACCAGAGTACATGTATACAGTAATACTGTAAACCCTCTCTGGTGAGAGGTTAGTCTAAGTCCTTCGTCCATAAATGTCTGTCTGTCGGTGTTGAGGTCAATCACATTGCAGGCAACAGCCCGCTGTCGATTTGAAAGTTGACCTTTTCACGAAGAAAGTGAATGAAGAAGAAACCATTTGATTGGGAAAGGGAGAGATAGACCGACAGACAGATAGGCAGACAGGCAGGCAGGCAGGTAGGCAGGCAGGCAGGCAGGCAGGCAGGCA
>NW_004797390.1:15967-17539 GCF_000002075.1 Aplysia californica
GGCAGGCAGGCAGGCAGATTAGCAGCAAGGCGAAAACTGCATTAAGACAATCGAAGTCGCTTTGATTCTGCATGTTCTGTCGTTATGTCCTTTTAAAAAGTTGGCTACAGTTTCCCCGCAATGGTTACCGTCATCGTCATCGTCATCGTCATCGTCATCGTCATCGTCATCAGTATGTTCAGCGTCAATACAACAGCGTCAGTGAGCGAAGTGACCGTTAGAAAAGATATCGCCCAGGATGCTGCGACCGTGGTCCCTGACACATCTGCCCGCTCCAGCCACGCCACAGCGTCCTCACCTCTGACAGACTCTGTCTGTGGCACTTCCTGTCAGTGCTTGTTGGGGAAATTTTCCTCTTCTGGATTTTGTTTGTTTGTTTGATCGTTTGTTTGTTTGGGGTTGTTTTTGTTGTTTTTTGTTGTTGTTTTTTTTTTGGGGGGGGGGTGGTTGCTTATTTTTTGTTGACGTGACAGGGCCATTTCATGACTTCTGTCACGACTTCAGCGACACACGTAATGCGGGGGTGGTGACATAATTGGGGGGAAAGAACAAACATTCTCAGCAGCGAAAAAGCCATTTTATTTAACCTTATTCGTACGCTCTAGGGTCATTTTGTACCCCAGGGGTTGTATTCTTCCCATTTTAGAATACATACTTCTAGTTCGAAGATCTCTTTGAAACGTTCAGTATTTAAAAAAAAAAAGTCATTTTGACAGACTCCTACGCAAAGCATACGGATCGGATTAACGAGTAAATTTCCTGTTTGGGAAGTGGTGGCACAGAATTCCCCACGTGGTGTGGATACGATAATAAAACATGACGTACAGGTAGGGTTAAAGAGGTGTATTGCCCTTAAGAGTTGCTCTTTCTCTTTCCTTTTGTTTTGTCCTGTAAGAAAACATTTGTGTCGTGAGAAAAACAAAAGTAAAGACAGAAAGAACGGCAGTATCACAAGACTGCATAGATTAGAATGCTTTGGTTGTTTTTTTTTGGGGGGGGGGGGTGGCCCCTTTTTCATCAGGGCACCATTCTCTTCTTATTACGTGAGTCACTGCAGTTTCATGATCTTTTTTTTTTTTTCAATGAATGACCCTGTAGCGAAGATCTCAACAGTATTTGCGTGATACCTCAACAAGACGTATTTTGGATGCAGTCCCAAGTATCATCAGTTTTACTATCTGTATCAGTACCTCATGATTGGCCGTCACAAGTTCGGTATTTCCGACAGCCTGTTGCTCCAGTTCTGATAGGAGTCAGTGTCTCCTGACCGTACGTCATGCATCATAACGACATCCCGTCCTTGTCGCACGTTAGAGATAGAAACACATTAGAATGTTGGTTTATTGTTTGACATCGTGCATGCATTCTGTTTGAAGCAGATAAGGATAAGGGGTGTGCTTTATTTGACATTGTATAGTGTTTACGCAGGTGTAGTTAGCTACAAAGTCACATGACAGTTTTATTCTTGAATGTTCGTTTATAAAAAGACTAATTATAATAAGGAAAACATGATCAAATGAGTCAAATGATAGTTACAGTAATAAATAACTCTCTCTCTCTCTCTCTCTCTCT
>NW_004797390.1:21512-23286 GCF_000002075.1 Aplysia californica
ATAGAGAGAGAGAGAGAGAGAGAGATTGAGAGAGAGAGAGAGAGAAGTGTGGGAGGGGGGTAAGTGGGGGAGGGAGGGATGGCTACGGTGAAAGGGATGAGAACAAAAGAGTTTCCCCTCATTTTGTTTGACATTTGCGTCTCGTGCGCTGCATGCAGAGCATTTCCTTGTGGAGATAGGGCCACGTCCTGTCAGACTAAACAACTGCCCTCACTCTCTCTCCCCCCCCCCTTCAGTGAACTTTCTCCCCCCTCTCACCTCAAAGTAATTGAAAAAATTAAAAAATAAATAAAAGTGGGTGGTTGGCGGGTGTTCTGGTGTTCTTCTTTTTTTATGTTTGTTACTCTCTTGTAACACCTCTGATCTTCTGGCGCTCATAGTTAGTTGCGAGCGCCGTAAAATCTCTACTAAAATTTAAAACGCACCTCCAAAAATATGATGGAGGGAGAAAATAGAAAAGAAAAGAAAAAAAAAGCCTCTTTCACACACTCAAAAGAAGGGGGAAAAAAAGAGAAAAAAAAAGAAAGAAAACAAGAAAAAAAAAAGGCCCGATGATTGTGATCAGCTCTTTATTTCAAAATCGCCTCCTCCCTACTCCGTCCTTCTCCTCTGCGTGTTATGTCCCCTGTCTTTACCCTTCCGACCTCAGTGAGTGGGAGGTTGGCGGGGGCTCTGGGTGTGGTTTGCTCCTTCTTTCCTAAAAAAAAATCTATTGTCTTTACCTCCCCTCCTTTTTTTGTTTGTTTGTTACTCTCTTGTATCCCCTCTAATCTTCGGCACTTTTATGGCTCTGTTTTGTGTTGCAAGTGCCGTAAAACTCTTACTAACATTTAAAAACCCTCAGCCTATATTTAGCGAGCTATGCCTGAGCCTCAGTGTCCTGGTTGGTGGAGAGACGGGGTTTTGTCTCTGGCTCTGTTGGGGTTACGAGAAATGTGTGCAGCCTGGCTTCAGATTTCCGTTTATGTAGTTGATAGCCTTTTTGTGCTCTTGTCAGAGTTTAGATACAAAACAGAGCTCAGTGCTTAGTTTTTGTTTGTTGTTTTGTTATCGTTGTTGTGGATTTTTTTATTGGGACAAAAAAAATGGTTGCTGCGTTTTGTGTTTAATTTTAGGCTGGGTTGTCTTTCGTTCTTTCGTTTTCATTAAGTTTTTCTTCTCCTTTTTTATTTTTTATTTATTTTTTATTTTTTAAAATAAACGAGGGCGGCAACTCGCTGGTTTATTTCGGAATATGCAAATAGAGTAGACAGTGGCAAGGCAGGGATCTTCAGCGGTGGAATCTCGCCATCTCTTCGGAGCTTCGTTTCTGTTTTCCGATGAGACAACCGAAAAATATTCAGGGAATTCCGAATTGAAACTACCGCCAGGGGCACGAGGGGCATAACTCTAGCGTGTTTGTATCAACAAGATCTCGTCTGCCAACAGGCGAGGGGCGGGACTGGAGCAGACGTAAACCAACAGTGGAATCGGGTTCGCAGACAGCGCCCATATTAGCTCGAGCTGGGAAGGCACCCATTTCCAGAGGAACCGGATGCCTTTTTTATTCACAGCAGTTTCGAGAAAAAGAGGATTTTATTTGTCAGCGTAAGCATTTAAAAATAGCGTTCTTCAGAAATCTGATCCTTATTTATTCCACAACTACATGTAGTTACAGTTTTACTTTGATTTCTTCCATACACGTGGGGTAACTGATCAGGCTTTCGATTTAGCAAATTGAAAAAGTCAGCTCCAAAATGAAAAAAAGTCGTTTTGTTAGCTTTCGGCAGATTTG
>NW_004797390.1:26067-27748 GCF_000002075.1 Aplysia californica
GCAGACGTATAGGACAGGTGTAACAGCTTACCGCAATGTTTTTGGAAGTTTGAGGTAGGCGCTTTTAATCAGATGCTGTTACACGAATTTTCTCTGTCTCCCCCTGTCTTGCTATCGTTCAGTTTCTTTCCTTTCTGTCTGTCTTTTTCCCCCCTTAATATTTAATTATTTTTTTTCATGGTTTTTTTTTCTGTGTGTTTTTTCCCCCCTCTCTCATTCCCTTTCTACTTCTTTGTGTGTGTGTGCAATGTTGATTGGATGTTTTCTTTGGAGAACTGGCGTCCTGTGGTGTAGCGGTTAGGCATATTGCTGTTGTACGCAGCAGACCCGAGCTCGACTCTCGAGTAGGGAGTTTTGGTCGCTTTTAAGCACAAGGGGGCTATTCTGAAAAATGCTGTTTTGAGAAAATCGAAGGTAAAGTTTTTTCCCACTGTCCAGTCTCTTTAAAAATCCCAAGGAGAGTTTTCTCAATAATCAAACAAATCATAATATGCACACCAATGAAACCAAACTTTTCCTATTGGTAGGGCAATGCCCACCTTTGGTGTAGGTCAAAATTCCTGGAAACTCTCGAAATCTGGGTTAGCCCGCTTGTCTTTAATGGCGACCAATTAATACGGAATGAGAGAGATGAAGCTCACTTGGAAGGATGGCTCAGGAGAGAGATAAATGGAATGAGGTTGTATGTGGCCTATACCCTGCTAGGGGTGAAAGACATTGATGATGATGAATTAATTAGGGGATATTGAGCATTTACATCTTTCTGCTGGGATGTGGTATCCCTCTGTCTCAGACCCGGGTTGGCCCTGACGGGCAGAATAGAGACGCACGCAACCAAAATGATCTAAATTAAGACGATGGGGGCATGAAAACACTTACAACATTTTTTTTAAAGTGATGATATGGAGTGTGATTGTGTGCACTGGTGTTTCGGTTGAAATGACTTTTTAAATTACGTACATGAGTGTATGTGTGTGTCGTGTGTGTGTGTGTGTGTGTGTGTGTGTGTGTGTGTGTGTGTGTGTGTGTGTATGTCTGTGTGTGTGTGTATATGTGTGTGTGTGTGCGCGCACGTGTCCGTGCTTATCATGGGCGTGTACGCGTTTGATTGACTATTCATAGTATGAGCTAATCGTTTTGTGTTTAGGCACCATATAATATTATAATGTATTCCTCTATTTATTGGAAGTGCAATCAGATCAAACAAAATTTCCATTGTCTGAATTTGTTATGTTCTTTTCCTGACTTTAACGTATGGTTTGTGAGAAAATTAGATAGATTATTCTCTTGAGCCAACAGACATGTAGGGAGAAGGAAAAATGAAGTCGAGGGGCGGGCGTTAAAACGTGAACATTTGTTTTCGTTACGACATACACATATTTATTGTCACGTGAATAGTTTCGCCATCTGCCTGAAATGACAAAGCGATGATTCTGCTCCAAGTAACCAACTCCTTTCTTTCACTTTCCTGCTTAAATCACCCCAGGCTTACCTGAAGGGACGGCCTTCTTTGTGGCTTTGTGGTAGCCCTTTTAAAAATGTGCATTTTAAGCAATAGGAAGGATGAAGGGAAGGAGGCGGAGGAGGAAAACGTTACACAGAGCACCTTTCACAGAACAAGGAAACGGTGGAGACTTTAAAAAAACGGGAAGGAATTCGGCTACCCTGTTTATTGGCATTT
>NW_004797390.1:30373-32207 GCF_000002075.1 Aplysia californica
AGAAGAAGAAGAAGAAGAAGAAGAAGAAGAAGAAGGAGAAGAAGAAGAAGAAGAAGAATTAGAACAAGAAGAACAAGAAGAAGAAGAAGAAGAAGAAGAAGAAACTTTTTTCTTATTGAGTAGCTCCGTCTGCCTGCGGGGATGTTGTATCCCACTCATCCTGGATTAGCCCTGGCAGACACAGGGTCAGAGCAGCCCGCCTTTTAAATGATCAAACGAGTATCGATTGTTGCAGAAAACATCAGCTACAAAAGCACACAAGTCTGTTAAGAGAAAAATAGATCACAATACTTAAAACGTTCTCAACACTGAAAGTGAAGAATCCGGAGAGTGGATTGTCTTTAATTTTCCTATTCAGTTGAGCGCGAAATTGTTGAAGCCGTTTTACATGTCAGGTGTTGAATTTTACTCAACGTTAGGTCGTTCGTGTCAATGAAATAAAACTTCAGCAATATTCAATTTCCTGCCGAGACTTTTTATTTATTCATCTAGCTTTACAAGAACAAGCTTCCCCAAGCGTGGAAACATATGCCCAGAGCTAGAAAGGAACGTTTGAGAAAAACCCAATTTTGTCAAGTTTCTCGTCGGTTTTCGAGGTTATCTTATCGACCCAACCCAGCGTTAGATGTCATTGGAACTGGTTTCTTTTCAGTGTGGTGCTTATCTCTTATACTTTCTCTGGAATCCAGAGTGTTTCCAGACATTTATTTTGCCGTTTGCTTTGATTCGAAAGCCTACCGTTTTATGCCTGGGAGAAAAAAACAAATTCAGAAAATGAAAAGTTTATAAATAGACGTATTACGATGGCGCATTTGAATGTTATGCGGTCTGTTTGTCGGATCGGTGGCACTGTGTTCTTTCTTCCATCTTTCTTCACGTCCAAAGAAATCTAATGACATATCCAGGCTAGGCTGAGAGATATCGGGGCATCAGTCTATGAAGTTGTTTATTCAAGGAATAATAGCGCATGCGTGTCGGCGTTTCTCTTTGCTCACACTGAAACTAAAAGTTACGTTCGCTCTCTGTGTGTGTTTCTCTGTGTATTTATATGTCTGTAATAATTTGTCTATAGAGCGCGATAACTTATTATTTTTTTCGACTTCTTTACATCTCGCAGTTTCTTTCATACTTAAACGTGAGCGCGTGAATTCTTTCAAGTTTCTACCTTTTTGCACGTGAGATCTATCCTTCCTGTCTGTCTGTCTGCCACCGCTCACCCCCCTTTGAAGTGTATGTGTATGATTATATTTGTTTGTTTGTTTTTGTGTATAATATGACTGTTTAATTAAATGTGTGTGTATGATGGAGTTTGTTTGTGTGTATACGACTCGTATGTCAAAGTGTGTTAGTAAATATACAAGTGTGAGTGTGTATTACTTAACAACATGGTGTTCTTGTAAAATTGTTGCAAGAAAGAAGGAAAGAGGTGTGTGTGTGTGTGTGTGTGTGTGTGTGGAGGGAGAGAGAGGGAGGGAGGAAGAGAGGGAGGGAGAGAGGAGACGAGGAAGGGGGAGAGGAGACGAAGAAGGGAGAGGAAGGGACAGAGAGAGGGGACGAGGAAGGACAGAGGGAGGGAGAGAGGGGACGAGGAAGGGGGGGGAAGGGAAGGAGGGAGGGAGGGAGAGCGAGGCGGGATCGATAAGTCTGAGTTTTCTGATAGTGACTGAGAGCAAGTCAGATGTCTGGCTCTGCGCGTTAAGATAAATTATTGCTGAAGAAACTTGGCAGTTTTTTGGTTGTTTTTTCCCTTTCCTTTTCATTTCTTTTCTTTTTGTCTTCGACGTGCTTGCTGTGATGTCTGACGCTCTGTGGCTGTGTGTGTGTGTGTGTGTGT
>NW_004797390.1:32555-34427 GCF_000002075.1 Aplysia californica
GTGTGTGTGTGTGTGTGTGTGTGTGTGTTGCTGTGTGTGTGTGGGTTTTTTTTGTGTTTTTTTTTTCCTGCAGCCTCACAGGACCATCTGATGTCTGGGCTGGGCTTCCAGATAAATTGTTATGGCGGAGTGGGTTCTGTACAGTTGATAAAGAAGTGTTTAAATCCCCCCTCCCCCTCCCAAATCCTCTCAATAAAGGGATGAATAAAGGTCTAGTTGAGCCCATTGTTCTAAAAAAATGTAGATGATTCTTGTTTCGCCCATATTGACATAGTTGAGGTCATTTAGGAGACGGTGGGTGGTTGGTGGGTGTTCTGGTGGGTTTGCTTCATCTTTCCTATCAAACGTCTATCGTCTTAATCTCCCCTTCTTCTTTCTTATGTTTGTTACTCTCTTGTTACACCTCTGGTCTTCTGGCGCTCATATTACGACCGTATGCAGTTGCGAGCGCCGTAAAACCTCTGCTAAAACTAAATTTAGGAGTCGGGCTTCCAACCTTGCTTGTCATGGCCAACAAGGGTTGAGAGGGACGCAACATCCCAGGAGAAAGACTCGATAAGATACTCGATAGAAATATTTTTGCTTCAAAAGTAATATCATGCATAATGTAGGGCGGTCCGTCGTACGGTTCTATTTCAATTAGGAACACAGTGAGTAATGGAATCTGTTTGAAGTATTGAAGTGCGGAGCGAGCCGTTTCTTGTTGTCGTTATCGCCTCCATGAAATGTTTGATGAAATGTTTGATGAAATGTTTGATGAAATGTTTGATGAAATGTTTGATGAATAATTGTTTGTTTGGCTGTCGCCACAGCCCGACTCTGTTATCAGGAAGTGATTGTTTTACGAAGTACAATCGTACCTGGTCGAAGACGACCACTCATTGTTGTCCAGAGTGGAAAAGTGGTCGACGTAGACAGATGAACGTCTTACACAGTGTCATTATGGGTGGTTGGCGGGTGTTCTGGTGTGGTTTGCTTCTTTTTTTCTATCAAACATCTATCGTCCTTATCTCCCCTTCTTCTTTCTTATGTCTGTTACTCTCTTGTAACACCTCTAATCTTCTGGCGCTCATATGACCTTATGCAGTTGCGAGCGCGTAACAAACATAAAAAAGAAAAGGGATAGAAAATGACGATAGATGTTTGATAGGAACGTTCATCAAGAAGCAAACCACACCAGAGCACCCGCCAACCACCCTCGGAGGGAATTCTGGAAATTAAGCCTGTCAAGCTATCAGCCTCCACTCGATTAACTTTGCCTGTGATAATTCTGCAGTATCGCCCGAAAACTCTAGGGGAAAGATATCCACTATTGATTGACCTAAAATTAAACAGAATAAATTTAACCCCACCCCCAAAAAAAAGAAAAAAGAAAAAAAGAAAAAGAAAAGAAAATTACCATGCGAGATGGAGTCCAGCGGGAAATTCCGTAATTATTGTCGATGTTTGTTGTGGAGTCCGTGAATTCTCGCGGAATGATCGTTCTGTTATCTCCAGGAGAAGTACGACTACCATAGTACTGATCATATCGAAATGAACCGCTACTGTACCGATGCCGTGATGACCCATCGCGATAGGGAAGTATGGTGTCTTGTCTCAGCCAAGTTAGAGCTGTCACAAAGATCCCTTCAGTGGGTGGTTAGCGGGTGCTCTGGTACGTGTGGTTTGCTTCTTCTTTCCTATCAAACATCTGTCGTCCTTATCTCCCCTTCTTCTTTTATTTTTGTTTGTTACTCTCTTGTAACACCTCTAATCTCCTGGCTCTCATATGACCTTATTTTGCAGTTGCGAGCGCCGTAAAACCTCTACTAAAACTTTTTTAAAAACTATTTTGTAACACATCTATTCTCCCCGGCACGTATATATATATAT
>NW_004797390.1:34527-36389 GCF_000002075.1 Aplysia californica
ATCATCATTATTATTATTATTATTATTATTATTGTTAAAGGTGTGTGGGTGCTGATACATTCTGTTGCAATTCTCCATATCATATGTGTGTTGTATTGCTAGTTCAAGATGAAATCGCGAGTAAACCAACAAATTGTATGTTTTGTTCTGCTGTTATTTCTGGGTTGTTGGGGAGTTTTTTTTTGGTCGATCCACTTCTTTCTGTTTTTCCCTAACTTTGCAAAAGTAGAGTACTTTCTATGAAGTCATCGCTTTCCTCGCCGCCTCATTTAGTTGGGAGTCCCCCCCCTGCCTTATCCATGAGGATTCAAAGTGCTTCTCTTTTTGCAGCCAGTGAGACATCCAAAGCTTTTACTGCCGGCCCTGCATAACTCGCCAAATTATGCTCGGTGCGCTTCTTTTCAAATCAGCTCGTTCCCCCAACCGTGTCGGTAATGGGCACCAATATGTTCTGCAGCCGCCGAAGAAGATGGGTTTATTAGACCGAGAGCGTAAAGAACCGAGTTTTTCTATCGTCGCTTAGGTCAGGTCGTCTTCATGTAATAGGCAGCACCACAGAGCACCACAGAGCACTACAGAGCACCACAACGTGGGGAACTTGTACACCGTGAAAAGAAGGCGAAAAAAATTGTGCTTGTGAGTGTAATTCTGGGGAATGAGAGGGGGGGGGGAGAGGTAATGCGAAAACATGCTTTACAGCAGGATCATCATGATGAAAAAAAGTGATAACCACAACGGAGGGAGTTTGAAAACCCCCCAAAACAAAACAAAAACAATAAAAGCGACCAAAAAATGAACGGAAAAAAACGGTAATGGCGATGAGAGTTTTACGGGTCTCGGCACAGTGAGCGAGCCGCCAGAAAATGTCTGCACATGTTGTCTGCTGCACGATCGACGAATACACAAGACACAAGACACATTCCTTCCAAAAGCTGAGCACTACTAATGACGCTTTTCCTGGCTGGGAGGGAGTGTGCAGCAACTACACCACTGAACTGTCTGGTCTTTCTCTCCACCGTCTTCCTCGGGACGTTTTAAGCCACGCAAAATTCCGACCAGCATTCCTCGGAACTGCATATTTATGTGAGGCATCGTGGTGAAATCAGGCGCTTGTCAAAATAATGAAATCTAAGAAACTGTCACTTTTCATCCAGTTTGGCTATTTTTATCGAATTTTTGGTTGTTGTTGTTGTTTTCTTGTTTTTTGTTGTTGTTGGTGGTGTTTTTTTTTGGCTCAACACCTTTTATGTCCATTTAAAAAGATATTTCTATGTGGAAATCACTGAAAACGTTGATTTAAAGGCACAAAAAATGCAAATGTTCAGTTTCCAAGAACTCTCAAGATATGGAAGTGACCGAACTCAGCGGCCATTTTCTCGCTAATTTTACCCCTGAAACCAGACGACCCCACCCCCTGCAAGTGCAAATATATCAACTTTTATTCAAGTTAGATAGGTATTTTTTTCACCAAATGCAAGACAGATGAACAAAATTAAACTTTAAAATGTTACCAATACCTCCTTATTCCCAAAAATTGACGAGTGCCTGATTCCACCGCGTCGCATCACCTATGTGATTGGCATGAAGTAGCTGGATTAGCAGCTGGGATTATCAAAGGACAGGGACGATGATGAGTTATTTTCCGCTTACTTGTACGTTTTTTGGCTGTCAAGGATTCTTCTTCAGTTTGACCTTTTGAATAAGTGGATTTGAGAGGATTATTCTGGGTAGTTTGTCAGCTGTTTCTCTACATCTGCCGTCCTGCTGTGCTAGCCTTTCTGCTATTTCTGCTATTTCCGGAGTATTGCCTTTATATTATGGAGGATAAGAAGCTAGGCCGTTAATTTTAGTGTGCAACCCCT
>NW_004797390.1:36489-38269 GCF_000002075.1 Aplysia californica
TTGCGCGACTGTTGTGGGGAGTTAAATGATTTCACCACATTGTGTTGTGTCCTCTTTTGTACGTTATTCTCAAGCAATTTATGTATTTTTCAGCTCTTGCGCGACTGTTGTGGGGAGTTAAATGATTTCACCACATTGTGTTGTGTCCTCTTTTGTACGTTATTCTCAAGCAATTTATGTATTTTTCAGCTCTTGCGCGACTGTTGTGGGGAGTTAAATGATTTCACCACATTGTGTTGGAAAATACTTTCGATTTAGAATAGGCGAACTAAACAAGTAAAAGCCATTGTCAGAAAGTGTAGAATGGAAATAGGAAGTGGAGCTCATAACAAGTCAACGAGTTGATATGTCTGGGGGTATAAAAAACGGGAGAAACGAACCGCAATAGCGACTCAAATGACAGCTATTAAACCGGCCGCCACGACACGTGAGAAACAGCCAGTGCAAGTTGGGGCCGACTGAATCGTCTGTCGCCTGTAGGAGAGTTCCGCTTCTATAAGTGTAGAATTCTGTGGGGCCGACTGCATCGTCTGTCGACTGTAGGAGAGTTCCGCTAAAATAAACGTCACATAATTTCGCCCGAGGTCCCGCGCAGTGCTCTGTCCATTATCGTCTGCCTTCATTACAAATCCTGATTTATTCACAACTGTCCTGAAGTTGGTGACCTTCATTGACAAACTTATCAACTTGAATTAGAATACCTTAGACCAGGCACTCTGTCGTAAGCTCATAAAACGCCTTTTTTTTCATTTTGGCGCCAACATTTTTTATATGCTTAATCGAAAACCCGACCAGGAACCTTCCTTGTGTGTGTGGAAAAGTCAAAGTGAAACGGTGGCTAGGTCTAGTTTCTTTCCAAAAAAATAAAAAACAAAAAGACAAAGAATTGAAATTTCGGAGGCACTCTATTTTTCAATGAATACGCTGACAAAAGAAAAAAAAAACAAGCGTTTTTTCTTTTAACTGCTGTGAATAAAAAATAGGCCTTTTGTCAATGGCCGCCCATAGACTTTAATTGGAATATCCTAGATCCCGCACTGTCATGGCCGCCCATAGACTTTAATTGGAATATCCTAGACCCCGCACTGTCATGGCAGACCGTGTGTATCGAGAATCTTTGCTGTCGTGGCTGACCATAGACTTGAGCTATAAGACTGAGGGACTGGCGCCTGTGGTGCAGTAGTTACACCCTTTGCTGACGCACACAGGAGACCCAAGTTAGGTTCCCGAGGGGAACCTGCGATTGAAAAAAATCGAACATTAAAAAAAATCTGTTGACATCCACCCCTTGGCGCTCAAATGACCTTATGCAGCAGTTGCGAGCGCCGTAAAACCTTACTAAAACAAACTTATGTGTTTAAGAAATTTGACGTCTCTCATGTCAAGCTTTCTTGAATGCAATTTTTTGAGTATCTTGATACCGTCTCCGAATAATCTTACGATTTAGATAGAGCAGATAGAACATGAGGTAGCTGACCTCATGGTCCTATGTTTTGTTTGTTTTTGTAAAGTGTTTTACGGCGCTCGCAACTGCATAAGGTCATATGAGCGCGCGGGACAACCTAAACTTTTTTTCAGTTGGTAGGAAATTTTGAATTTTGCCCGGGTGGCGGCCGAAGCCTACTCTTATCGATTTTAGACCACCAAGGGATCTTGAACGTGCACAACTTGCCCACGGGACCTCCGAGATTTTTCGCCCTTGTCCGAGAAGGCTAGGTGTAGATCTTTCCTACCAGAAGATCAGGGGTGTGGCTGAAAGACAGCAGTAAGAAGAAGCCAA
>NW_004797390.1:40389-41573 GCF_000002075.1 Aplysia californica
TCTCTCTCTCTCTCTCTCTCTCTCTCTCTCTCTCCCTCCCTCTCTCTCTCTCCCCCTCTCTCTCCATCATGTCGTCCGCCCCCGTCTACCAGCTCCCAGCCTACTGCAGTCCTTCATTGAGGCCGTCCAGGAAGACTGATATGTGAGGCATCGTGGTGAAATCAGGCGCTCGTCAAAATAATGAAATCGAAGTAACTGGCATTTTTCTGTCCGTTTTGGTAACTTTTATCATATTTTTGTTATTTTGACTTAACCCCTTTAATATCCAGATAAAAGCACATTTGAATTTGACTTTAAAAACGTTGATTAAATTCAGAAAATGTGTAATTTTTCAATTTTGAAGGACTCTAAAGCCATTGAAATTATCGAACTTTGGCGGCCATTTTCTCGCTAATTTTAACACTGAAACCAGGCGACCTCTGCTCTTACAATCGCAAGTATCTTGACATCATTTCAAGGGAGTTGGGAATTTTATTCAGTGAAAGCAATGGAAATGAATAAGCTTTTGTTCCACAGAGATGGGTATTTATTCATTGAAAGCAATGGAAATGAATAAGCTTTTAGATGATACCAATAACTCCACATTGCCCAAAGATTGACGCGAGAGCCTGATTCCACTGCATCGTACCACATATAACTGTATCGCGATCAAGTCCAGGCCTTCTCCGGTGGTCAACATTGACCCAATGGGAGGACCGGGATTGTCCGGACGGGGAGCCAACATTTGGCCAGCCGCTAACGTTCAAACAGCAGCCAGGGGGAAGTAAGTGCGGCTGGACCGACCTGTGTTGATCCAGGCGAGTAACTGGCCCCTAGATTCCAATTTCGGAGCTACGGAGGGAAAATGAAGTTTCAAGAGGGGGAATTTCCCATTCCGTGATTTGCGTGCGGGTGGGTAGATTTACATGGTATTGGTACAGCCCGGTTCTTAAAATAGACTCTAGACGGGCCTTTTTTTAATTTGATTTTGTTTTCATTATTTAAAAAATGTGTGTGTGTGTGTGTGTGTGTGTGTGTGTGTGTGTGTGTGTGTGTGTGTGTGTGTGTGTGTGCGTGCGCGTGCGCGCGCTGGTGGTTTGATAATTCGTATGGAGGGAGGTAATTCGTGGGGATGGGAAAGCAAGAATATTATTAATCTTTATCGATCTCTCTTTGGCTTTTGACTCTTGACGTACTGCTATACA
>NW_004797390.1:42446-44844 GCF_000002075.1 Aplysia californica
CCTCTGTAGTTTCTGTGTGTCCGACTTCTCTCTTCCCCCTCTGTAGTGTTGTCTGTCCGACTTCTCTCTTCCCCCTCTGTAGTTTCTGTGTGTCCGACTTCTGTCTTCCCCCTCTGTAGTTTCTGTCTGTCCGACTTCTCTCTTTCCCCTCTGTAGTTCATGTCTGTCCGTCTTGCTTCTGTCTTCCCCCTCTGTAGTTTCTGTCTGTCCGACTTCTCTCTTTCCCCTCTGTAGTTCATGTCTGTCCGTCTTGCTTCTGTCTTCCCCCTCTGTAGTTTCTGTCTGTCCGACTTCTGTCTTCCCCCTCTGTAGTTCCTGTCTGTCCGACTTCTGTCTCCCCCCTCTGTAGTTCCTGTCTGTCCGTCTTCTCTCTTCCCCCTCTGTAGTTTCTGTGTGTCCGACTTCTCTCTTCCCCCTCTGTAGTGTTGTCTGTCCGACTTCTCTCTTCCCCCTCTGTAGTTTCTGTGTGTCCGACTTCTCTCTTCCCCCTCTGTAGTTTCTGTCTGTCCGTCTTCTCTCTTCCCCCTCTGTAGTTCCTGTCTGTCCGTCTTCTCTCTTCCCCCTCTGTAGTTCCTGTCTGTCCGACTTCTCTCTTCCCCCTCTGTAGTTCCTGTCTGTCCGTCTTCTCTCTTCCCCATCTGTAGTTCCTGTCTGTCCCTCTTCTCTCTTCCCCCTCTGTAGTTCCTGTCTGTCCGTCTTGCTTCTCCCCTGTACTATTTACCTCTATTGTGTCCAAACGCTTCTCTTTTCTCAAACTTCAGCTTACTTATGCAGTTGCGAGCGCCGTAAAACCTTACTAGAACTAAGCTAAACTTCAACTCAAATTGGACCATACAAACTCGGTGTGTGGGTGGTTGGCGGGTGCTCTGGTGTGGTTTGCTTCTTCTTTACTATCAGACGTCAATCGTTCTTATCTCCCCTTTTTCTTTTTTATGTTTGTTACTCTCTTGTAACTGCTCTAATCTTCTTGCGCTCAAAAGACCTTATTGTGCTGCAAATGCAGTAAAACTGCTACGAAGAGTTCCCTGCACTATCTAACCCTTATTTTATCGATGTGCTTCTCTCTACTCCCAACTCAAATTGGACCAAAGAGACTCGGTGTGTGCCCCACCTCTTGTTGTGACTCTCTCACGTACAAAGCCCGTAGAAAGCGAGTAATAAATCTCCGGTATTTACCATTTCCCCGCGCGCCAAGTGGCCTCTCGAAAGGGCTTAAGGAAGAGCGTCGTTTGGATTGATTGTCGCCCCGGCCCAGATTGAGTTCCCGCGGATCTGTGTGGGATTGGGGCTATCTCCGCGCCGTGTGGCCGGGCGACCGTCCACGTCCTTACAACTAGGCCTATCTAACCAGAGCTGTCACCAGACCACTCCATCCGTCAGCCACATTCACGATTCTGGCGCTAGTCACTGCTAGCTATTCGAAGCATGGCAGCAGTGCCATTCGAATTTTGCGTGGTATATATATATTTATGTAATATATATTTTTAAAAACATAATGAATTAAGTCCCATGTTGTACGATGGTACGATTGTGGTGCTGTTCACTGCTGTTCGAAGCGTGGCAATGCCATTCGAATACCGCCGCGTGTTTTTTTAAAAAGCACAATGGATTAAGTCTCATAGGTTGTTTTTATTTTCAATCTCTCGTAAAATTAAATCGTAATAATTTTATATAGAATGATTGAGGTGAATACAGAAATACTTTTTTGGGTTTTTTTTTTATGGTAAGTGCTTTACGGTGCTCGCTACTGCGTACCGTCATATTATGAGCACGAAAGAAATACTTTGATCTTCAGAATTGCAGAGAGTGATTTATGCAGGTAGTTGGTGGGTGCTCTGGTGTGGTTTGCTCCTTCTGTCCTATCAAACATCCTTTGCCCTTACATGTATCTCTCCCCCTTCTTTTTTGTGTTTGTAACACCTCTAAGCGCGCTCATATGACCTTAGCAGTTGCGAGCGCCGTAAAACCTTATACTACTACTACACCTCTAATCTTCTGGCGCTCATATGACCATATGCAGTTTCGAGCCCGGTAAAACCTCTACTAAAACTAACAAAACTCTTACTGAAACAAACGGAGACCACTTGAGTGATAAAACAAAAACTTCCCTCTGTGAAGTATTCACGACAATTCAAAGTTGATAAGTCACAGTCACACGTACTTGTGAAAAGTTGAAGGACCTCTGTAGGCAGGCGCGATGAGCTCCCCAGCCTTGTTGATGGCTTTATAAAACAAGGGAAAAAGATAACGCTAGTTACTCGAATAGTCGAGTAGCGACTTCAAGCTTCGAAGCTTCGAGGAAGGTTCGTTTCCTCTCAATGGTACAGCAGTGGCATTTAATTTAGAGTAGTCCTCGTTGGTTCAATTGGTTGTGGGGGCTTATGGGAGGGAGGGGAGG
>NW_004797390.1:45984-47279 GCF_000002075.1 Aplysia californica
GCTTTAGGGTGAGTAGTTGTTGGCAGGTGCTCTGGTGTAGTTTGCTCGTTCTTTCCTATCAAATGTCTATCGTCCTCACTTCTTCTTCACCTTTGTTGTTTGTTACTTCCTTGCAGCGTCTATGATATTCTGCGCTTTTATGACCTTATTGTGTTTCAAATGCTCTAAAACATTTATTACTTTAAAAAAAAGTTTTGGCCAAGTTTGTCTTCCGTCCTTTCTAAGGTTACAGTCTCGAATTCCATATCGTCGATCTCCCGGATTTTTCGCTCTTGCTCGATTAACTGTGAACACCCAATACCACGTCATCATTATAATTATATTATAATTTATCATGATACGAGGGTCGGGTGTGAGTGGTTGGCAGGTGCTCTGGTGTGGTTTGCTTCTTCTTTCCTATCAAACATCTATCCTCCTTCTTTTCTGGTTTGTTACTCTCTTGTGACACCTCTAATCTTCTGGCGCTCATATGACCTAATGCAGTTGCGAGCGCCGTAAAACCTCTAGTAAAAAAAAAAAGAAAAAAAAAAGAAGAACACCGACACAATATAACGGTCGTATAGCGCAGGGAAGAAGCATTAAGACAGATAGACAGAAACAAGTAATGGAGGGGAAGAATAGAGGGGAAGAAAAGATGAGTGTGGGCTGCTCTCTATTTCATAGTGTTATTTGGTCGCTTTTAAGGACAAGCGGGCAAACCCAGATTACGGGTTAAAAAAAAAAAAAATGAAATCTTGACCCACACCAAAGGTGGGCATTATCCTATCTATAAAAGAAATTTGGTTTCATTGGTGAGTATTTGTTTGGTCATAGAGAAAACTCTCCTTGGCTTTTAAAGAAACTGAACAAGGGGCAAAGACTTAAAATTCGATTTTTTTAAAACAGCGTTTTTCGGGATAGCCCCTTTGTGCTTAAAAGCGACCATTTCATGTATGTTTTTCATTGTTTGACGTTGAATTTTGCTATTTTCCCTGTTTTGAAGCTTACAGGATTATGTATTTTGTGATTGGTATCATGACGTGTCCTCATTTAAATTCTAGCCCCACTCGTCTTTTGGTGTTGTTTTTTTTTTAAAGAAAGAAGAGGCTTCAGTGTGTTTATGATCACAGCTGAAGATTGTGTGTTCGCTTGGCTCGTGTTTCAGAAAACACACAATCCTCCGTCTGAAACCGAGAGTTGTACGGTTTGGCTGCAAAGCAGAAAGTGATCGGCATTACTTCTCTAATGGTTCATATTTTATTGGACACACCACACACTACACACTACACACACACACACACACACACACACACACA
>NW_004797390.1:47454-48550 GCF_000002075.1 Aplysia californica
CACACACACACACACACACACACTCACACGAGCGCGCGCGTGCACGCGCATGTGTTTGAAAGTCAGGAATAGAAAGTGTTGTGTTGCTGTTTTTTTCATGTAGATCAAAACTAAAACTAAAAGAAATAAATCTCTTTCAAAGAAAAGCAGCAATTTACGCTAGTCGTTTGAAGTGTTTCTCGGGAATCTGGTTAAGAGAGAAGGAGAGAGAGAGAGAGAGAGAGAGAGAGAGAGAAAAAGAGAGAGAGAGAGAGAGAAAGAGAGAGAGAGAAGAGTGGAGAGATATGTAGAAGGAGAGAAAGTGAGAGATAAAAGGAGAGGAGTAAAAGAAGAAAGGATATAGACAGAAAGATAAAAAGTGAGTAAACGACATAAGGAGAAAAAGGGAAAAAAGAGAGAGGGAGAGAGTAGAGAGAGAGAGAGAGACATAGAGAGAGAGAGGAGGGAGAGAGAGAGGGAGAGAGAGAGAGACAGAGACACACAGAGAGAGAGAGAGAGAGAGAGAGAGAGAGAGAGAGAGAGAGAGAGAGAGAAAAAGAGAGAGAGAGCGACAGAGACAGAGAGAGTAGGGGAATGAGATGGGGGTGGAGAGAGAGAGATGAGACAGGAGGGGTGCCGTGTGCCATAGGGAGAGAGTGGTTTTGATGGACCGACAGTTAGCTACGGCGATCTATTGATTCTGGGCCTCACGCATAATATGCTGGAATGTTGCTCAATCGCTCTCTCTATCTTCCCATAATATCTCTCTGTCTCTCTCTCTATCCTTACAGGAAGCTTTTTTTTCATTTTACATTTTATGTGTTATGTGTTGTCTTTCTAAAAGATTTATTTTTCATGTTACGTTTTATGTGTTATATGTTTGTCTTTCTATCCATACAAGAGGTTTCTTTTTCATTTTATGTATTATGTGTTGTCTTTCTATCCATACAAAGGGTTTCTTTTTCATTTTACGTTTTATGTGCTATGTGTTTAAAGAAAATAGTAAGTTACTGCTAGACAGTATAGATAATATACATGTACCTGTGTGTCAGTTTGTATACCAGTTTACTATGTCTATTTTTTTCTGCATGCACCCCCCTTCCCTTTTTCACCCCCC
>NW_004797390.1:51192-52446 GCF_000002075.1 Aplysia californica
CACACACACACACACACCCGCTCCAAACTAGGAAAGACGAGAGTGAAAGTTTTCCCTTGTTGTACCCTGGCTAGTCTTTGGTTTGAAGTTACATGTAAAAATATTAAATATTTTTGTGGAACATCCTGACCTCTGTTGTGACGGAGGTCGTTAGGCGGATTGTGTCCCATGCGTCAACAAAAATTATAATATTATTGTCTGTAAAACTGTTGTTTTTTTTGGTACTCTATTGTTTATGTGCTTGTACCTAATAATGCTTCGCTCCTTTTAATTTGTGTTTTTCAATCAAATTTAGGAGATTTTAGAAGGCTAAACTCGATGCTAAAGTTTTTCTTTTTAGTGAACTGCCGAGGGGTCTGAAGAAAGGGATTCGCGTTTGGTCAACGAGCAGCCTCCAACAGAATCTTTTCAACAATGCTATCAATAATAATAATAATTAATGTGCAAGCCCGTTTTGAAAGTTAATATAATATAGTACTGTCGCTTGATTTTGCTTTGGTCTCCATATTTCATTACGGCATTTATTATGTATTCTGTATTGTTTTTATGCATTCAACACCCGTATTGCCCCTGCTCGCTTTCTCCGTGAAGAGAGAGGGTGTGTGTACTACTACTGCGTGATATTATTATCATTATTCTTGTAGCTCTAGCTCTGTAGAAGAAGTCCACGCTCGAATTCCAGATGCACTTGATTCTTCTAGCATTCACTGACTGCCCCATGGTTTTAATATACATGTAGATGTAGCCACGAAGACCCGCGCAACTACTCTATCTATACACACACACACTTTGTCGTGTGCGGCCACACGTACACACACACAGAACGCTAATGTTTCTTCTAGTCATAATGACTGCTGCTACCATTTTTCCCCCCCCCCCTTTTAGCGGCCATTTTGTGTCACGTGATGCTACGTTCGCTTCTATTGTTGCTGCATTTTAGATCATGACTGTTTTTTTGGCAACGTTTTCCCCCCCCCTCCTCCCTTTCAATTCGTTTTGTCTGTAGCCATATTACCACAGAGCACATGCCTAAAATGTTTTGTTGTTGAAATCTTGATTGAATGTGTCTTTGTGTAAGCATGGTGGCTGTATTGATGTCGACAGCTGTGTGTGGGCATTTGGTGGAAACTACTAAACGCATTTGTGTCATCATTATGTCGTGTCCTTGTCATTCTTCTTTTTTACGCTTATTTTTTGTATGGATTTTTTTTTTTACATTTTGATTTCATTATTTTTTAATTTTTTTTTTGATGG
>NW_004797390.1:53408-55626 GCF_000002075.1 Aplysia californica
CTAACCCCCCCCTCCCCCCTGTGTATGTTCACAGACTCCCGTCAAACAGCTGCCGGTAAGCGGAAGGTTGTGTTGTGCTGGTAGATGGGATGAGCTGGGGATCGGGGACTTTTATCTTTATCTTTCTCCTTACAACCAGTGCACACTGTCAGTCCAATTCATTCATTCTCTCGATGGAGTCTCAACCCAGTTTATTCTAACGAGTCTCAACCCAGTATATTGTGTCGAGTCTCAACCCAGTATATTGTGTCGAGTTTCAACCCAGTTCATTCTATCGAGTCTCAACCCAGTTCATTCTAACGAGTCTGAACCCAGTTCATTCTGGCGAGTCATAGCCAGACAGATGTAGGCTTTTTTTTCTTCTTGGACTTGGATGGTGACATAAGAAGCTACCCTTTTTTGGGGGGGGGGGGGGGGGGCACAGTTCGATCGGACTCGACCATTTAATTCGACTATGACGTAGTAATATAAAATCGAACGTGTTAGTTTCTTAACGTCGCTTGTCGAACTTGGTCATATTGTACCACAAACGGGGTAACGTTTGCCTTCCCATCATCTAGGAAAACAATTTTGACTGGCCCCGATTTAGTTTGTTTGAATTCGATTGGTAGTGTGCACTGGATACGAAGAGCGCAGGTGCAAAACGGCTTAAGTCACAGTTTTCCATTTATTTGCCTTTGTCTGTTTTGATCTGTTATTTATCAGCTTATTCTATTGTGTCCATCAATACTACTTTTATCAGAAAAGAAACGGCTGTAGATATTTAAGAGTGACATTTTGTAATTAAACAGTTGGACATGGAAATGAAGGCAGAAATCCGTAAAGCAAACACTTGAAGGAAAGGGCATTCATTTTGAGTATTTTGCATGTGACCAAAAAAAAAAAAAAAAAAGAAAAGAAAAGAAACCCAAACCGTTTTCCCCCTGAGGTCTTCAGACTAACGTCATGACTTACTGTAAAACACGTTTTCCCTCTTGCTTCCTTTTTCTTTTTTTTCTTTCTTTTTTCTGTTTTGTTTTTTATTCTTAGTTTCCGTGAGTCTTGTAGAAGAGCATTTTGTTAAGAGTCGAGACTTGGGTTGTTAAAGAGGCTATAATTGGATCCCTATGAGGCGAAGTTCGGAAGAAAAGTTGGATATTCGCTAAAAGTTTTACAGTAATCGTATAAGGATTTGCGTGTTGTCTGTTAATTAACGACACAACCAGGGCCGGAAACGGCTGGAATCGGGTGATATAATACAAAGTAGCAGAAATTGTGTGTACTGTAAACATTCGCGAAAAGTGGTCTCCGCTATTTAATTTGCGTTCGGTGAAGGGGCACAGGTGGGCTTTGAAATATGATCCAGACGTTTCGATTGACTAGACTTTTATAATTGTAGCTCTCCGATCCACTGCCGGCCCGGCTTGTTATAAGTATAACTCCCTTAGATCTCCAACCCTTAATCCTTCTTCTAAAACAGCCAGAGATAGTTTTGGGTTGGGCAGAGAAAAGATCTGTCTGATTGGATAGATAGATTCATCCCACTTAAGGCCCACATCATGTGAATTGAAATAACATTTTATTTATACGTTAAATAAGCATGGTTTTTTTCCCCAGTTGGGTTTTTTGTGGGTTTTTTTGTGGTTGGGGGGGGAGTCTGAAGTGGCATTTGGCCCGTTCTTTTCCACGGTGCCCACGTAAACTGTTGTTGTAGCGCAGGTGATTTTAGTCTTGACTAACACCCAGGGGTGTAATTCTACATTTAAAAAAAATCCGAGTAGGGTTAAAGTCATTCATTTCCTTGCTGGAATGTTTCTGCACAGCTTGGTGTCTTTTTGCTGGGGCCACTCTTCCGCCGCTTTCGAAATAGGTCGCTGTGTGCTTCGATAAATGAACTTTAAAAAAAACAACAACCCAACTACCGTAGCTCTCTAAGCCAACGACATTAATTGTAAACGAGACTCAGAGGCGTACCCTGGTCTCCAAAAGAATAGTTCCTAGCCTCATTAATTAAGTCCGGCCAACCCTGGCTGTTGTCCAACTCAGCCTTTGGGCAACAAAAGAAAGGGTGCTGATGTCGTTTATTTTGTGCTTGCACGTATGTGCCCCCTTTTCTCGTGAGATAATGAGTTAATTGTAGACTCCCAGGTGTGTCGTTTCCGCGTGTCTTGGGCCCATTAGGAAAACTCCTTCCCAGACTTGGAGGGGTTTTAGGGGCAGATGTTTCTCTCTGTGTGTG
>NW_004797390.1:56633-57676 GCF_000002075.1 Aplysia californica
GTCTTGTGTAGTCTTGTGTCGTCTTGTGTCGTCTTGTGTCGTCTTGTGTCGTCTTGTGTCGTCTTGTGTAGTCTTGTGTCGTCTTGTGTCGTCTTGTGTCGTCTTGTGTTTCAACTTACTTACTCCCCGTCGTACTGTAGTAGGGCTCAGCTACTTTACAGAAGAGAACTACTGCAGTTTTGTTTTTCACCTTTATTTATTTATTTTTTTACATATTTATATAACATATTTTTTTGTTCCTTTATGTTAACCATTTCCTCTTTTTTCACATCGTACTTTTTAGTCATGTTTCATTTTCCTTATTATGCTTGCCAGTGAACTTTTTGGGAGCCACGAAATGAATGATTATGTTCAGCAGTTTATTGTTTTCAGTTAAAAAAAAAAAACCCAGCTACAAAACAACAACAAAACAACAAACAACTGAAGGCTTGCGTTCAAAGTTTTGTGGCATCCCAGAAAGTACAATATATTATACTGTTACGCGATTCTGCTGTGTGTTTTTGGCTTTTTACAAATTATCATATTGCCATAATAATTATGACCTTTGGAAGCCTCACAGAATGTTCTATGTTTGCGTACATTCATGTTCTTGTCCCGCTTTCTGATTGTCTGAGCTGCCCCGGATGGCTTTTCCGCGGAGATCGAAGTGATGGAGGAGGTGTGGCAGAAAACAGAAACAAGTCTTCATACTTTATCGGTTACAATCTTCTTCCACAAACTCGCTGGACTCTCTCGGATAGTTATTCCCACTTTTGTGATACATAATTGCTAGTTTGTGTGATACCCCGATATTGGTTAACGTCATTTTAACCCCTCCCCCCTCCCTTTCAATACTTTCATTCTATAAAGCGAAAGTACCTTACCTACCATGCGCATCCTAGGTTTCTGCTCCCTGTAGGGCCAACATGACGGTAGCCAGGACGTCATTCGCGGAAGACAGGTTTTTAATCCTGAACGGAGACCAGCTATTACAGTAGTGCACCTTACGTAACGCCAAGGCATCTAATTTAACGCATCTTCAAGTCTCTTCCCCCGTCTCCCCC
>NW_004797390.1:59623-61173 GCF_000002075.1 Aplysia californica
TATCACTTTTTTTTATTTAGTTATAATAATATTGGTTTAAGAGCAAAAAATGAAAAGCGTGGGTGGTTGGCGGGTGCTCTGGTGTGGTTTGCTCCTTCTATCCTATCTAACATCTATCGTCCTTATCTCCCCGTCTTCTTTTTGTGTACGTTATTCTCTTGTAACACCTCTAATCTTCGGCCACTTATATGACCTTATTGTGTTGCAAATGCCGTAAAACTCTCACTAAAACTAAAAAAATGTTTCATAACGTGGGTCAGTGTTTGTTGATGAACTATACAAGTACATGGACAAAAATTAATGATGACGTTGGGAATATAGGACTAAGTTGGTTGGAGACGTCATTCTGTAATATATATACATGAAGAGTTTGATGGATTGAGATATCGAAAGATCTTTGGGGAGGCAAAGGATGATAGTGGAAGCAAAAATGGAAAAGGGGGAGAGACGGCCCGTGGAATTACACGAAAGAACAATGAGGAAAAAACAAACAAAAAAAAGAAGGGGGTGGGGGGTGGGGGGATGACTCGGATTTTTGTCAGTTGTTTGTATTTATTTAATTATTTATTTAATTAATTTTTTTGAGGACTGCGAACTTATTTACTATTCTTCTTCTTATTCTTTTGTTATTATTATTATTATTCTTGTTTTTGTTGTTGTTATTTTTGTTGTTGTTGTTGTTGTTATTATCATCGTCATTTTGTTGATCATTATCCCCTTTGTTGTCATTCAGGAAACTACCTATCTTGGCAAAGTGAATTGCTGGGTTTTGTTGTGGCTGTTGTTGTTGTTGTTGTTGTGGCTGTTGTTGTTGTTTCTTTGTTTGCTTGTTTGCTTTTTGTTTTGCTTGGTTTTGTTTTGTTCTGCTTTGTTCTGCTTTGTTCTGCTTTGTTCTGCTTTGTAGAAAAGTCTGCGCTTTTCCTGTTGGGTGCTGGTTGTTGTGCCTTTTGTGGGTTGTTTTTTTGTGTGTTTTTTTCCTTCTACCACAGACTGCACACCCCCACGATCAATATAGCACATTGTGCTTTTGGTAGTGTACATTGCTTTCAGTTGTAGAGTTGTGCACAGGGTCTATGACATGGTTCTTTGTATTCGTTTTCTGCTTGCATGTCGTCGTCATGCCTTTTCGATGCACGTGGGTTTGTTTTTCAGTGGCCTTCCCCCTTTTCTTTCCACATTTTACGTCTTGCAATACTGCCTCTTTTATGTTATAATATAATGTTATATTATATGAGCTTTTACACTTTGCTTCCGTTTGTCAGACTTGTTATTCTGTAACAAAGTGGTCGTGCTTGCTTCTTTGATACTACCATTTTTCACGTCGTGGTTTATGAGTGTGAATTATAAACTCTACCATCACAGCTGACTCTGTTGTTGATGCAAAACGGAGCTCTTGAACTGTCGCAGTGTCCTTTCGTTGCCCAGGCCACTGGGTCCTTTATTTAAAAACAACCAAAAAACACCCCAAAAAACACCCCACAAAAACGATAAAAGTCTTGTTTAGTCTTTTTGGGTGGGTCTTTTAATTTTAAAAAAAAAATTTAGCGGAC
>NW_004797390.1:61636-63254 GCF_000002075.1 Aplysia californica
GCTGTTCATTTGATTGACTCCTTTGGTCAGATGACCAGGTTGAAGTGGGTACAGTGTATTCATTATTTATTGTTTGCACTGAAGTCTGAAGTTGTCTTTGCCCTCCGAAAGTTAGGGCTCTACACCTACCTCTCCACCCACACACTCGCTCCATCGGTGTTTTATATTATATATCTGTACACATTTCTAAAAGATATTCATGGAATTTTATCCATTGGTTGTTTTTTTTTTTTTTTAGATTCTTAAATGTATTTCACATTTGTTAATTCCGTGGGTTATGTAAAGTCACATTTCAAGCTTATTCTATCGACTGTTCTAACTGAATTGGTCATTTTTCGTTTATTTTATTATTTTTTTCTTTCTATCTAAAGAGAATAGTTCTTATAAGATTTTTTTTTCTCTTTCCACTTTATGAAATTTAATGTTCTGATTGTTCCAACGGTACGTCTAGAATTGGAGTCAATGTAATTTGTTGTTCTATTAAAAAAAAAAAAAAAGATCTAACGAAAGGATTATCAATACTGATATACTGATACTATTATTTGTCAATGGCACTAGCCTTACGCACGAAATCATTCCAAAAACATATTTGAGTCTTTATAAAGATGCAGAAATGACCTAAATTATCGTACTTTCTTTGACTTGACCCTTCTCGATCGAGTTTAAGGATTGTATAAGGATTGTATAAGGATTGTATAAGGATTGTATAAGGATTGTATAAGGATTGTAAAAAAGCGCACATGCATTATTTAAAGCCAAGCGTCGTTTGTTCTCCTGTGTGTTTTTTTTTCTTTGTTTTTTCTAAATGCATTATTTTTTTTCTTCTGTGTGATGGAATCATTGTTTGTATTGAAGCCTTGTCCAGGCCTCATGTTGAGTTGATTGGCATGGCTTTCTACCTACCAACCTACCTACCTACCTACTTACCTACCTACCTACCTACCTTTGCCATCGTTGAAGGGCTGAATGTTGATTGGCAGTTTCTGTGTCTGTAGGCCCACCCTGGCAGCTCTCAGGGCCCGCCCACCGCTGTGCTGAGACCGCCCCCAATGCCACAGGCTGCCGCTGTTACATCCCCATACGATGCTGTAAGCTTTGCCGCCAACTCCTGGCTTTTTCGGATAACCACCTAATATTATGATTATTCTAATAATTATAATGATATTATTATTATCATGTTCGGTTGTTATTTTTATTTTTGTTATACTTCAAGTCCAAGTCCTTATATAATAACTAGTAACAATGCCCATTTAATGTTTATTATGATCTACACATTTCCTTTTTACAAGTAAAGGATTTAATCCTGAATGAGTTCAGTACGAGGATTTTGAAGTTTTAAAATGAATTATTTATTTGTTTGAAATTTTGAAAAAATCTTTGGACAAATTATAAAAATAATATTTAGTAAGGGTTGTTGATCAGTCTTTTTTCTATATTATTATTAACAAAGGAATAGATCATTTTATGATTATGATATGATTTCAACCAACATGGTCTCTCGCCATATCGGTGGTATTTTCATAAACACACGACTTGTTAATTTTATTATTCTTGAGAAACTATATTTTTGCCGCATTGGCGAGGAACAAGAATCAAGTTTAAGTTTAAGCAACACCCC
>NW_004797390.1:65643-67513 GCF_000002075.1 Aplysia californica
AATAATTATAATAATATAATAATATATAATTTATAACATTTATATAGCGCATGTCCAAGAAAGTAGCTCAATGCGCTTACATTGGAATACCCATTTTCAAAACCTTTCTTACTACTTCTTTTCTTCTCATGCAACAAGAGTTGCTCGCTTAGCAGGTTAGGTTTGAGCTGGGATGGGGGTGGATGGGTGGGAGACGGAGTATACTCATAGCCTTGTGCATGGTCTATGGCCTTTTCTTATTTGAACAAGAGTTATCCTGTCAGTTTGAAGGGGACTACAGATCCAGTGCTCGTAAGACCGTGCGTGGCATTTACCTGACTACGATAGCTAACTAGTGGCGACACAGACTATATTATTTTGCCTGCAATGACTAAATTGATATATAAACTGTGGGATTTACCGGCGATGGCTAAGTAGACTATGGTATTTGCCTGAAATGGCTAAGCCTGAAATGACCACTTAGACTATGGTATTTGCCTGCAATGACTAAATGGTATTTTGCCTGCGATGACTAAGCCTGAGATGACCGATTCGACTATGGTATTTGCCTGCAATGACTATATGGTATTTCCCTGCAATGACTATATGGTATTTCCCTGCAATGAGTAAATGATGTTTTGCCTTCAATGACTAAGCCTGAGATGACCAATTAGACTGTGGTATTTGCCTGCAATAACTAAGTTTTTCCATTTTTCTCTCTCCCCACCACAGTCTCCGTACCAGGCATTGCCCACGCTGTCAGCGGTGCCCGGACCTGGGGCTCCGGCGGCCAGCTACAACCCGTACATAGCCACTTCTCTGTCCACGGGGCTGCCCACGAGTCCCGAACCCAACACAGTCATGTCGCAAGCCCTGCCCCCTACCATGATTCCAGCCACCGCCAAGGCAGTCCGAGCTGATAAGTTTGAGGTAGGGTCTGCTGTCCGGAGAGGAGCACAGTTGTTTTTGGTTTGTTTTTTTGTTCTGTTTTATCACACAGATTAATGTCCTCTGCAACAGTCTAGTTTCTCTCATTTCCTTTATTATGCTGTGGTGTGATTAGACACCAGATTTCATGACATTGAACTAGATGGTGGCTCTAGTTTCTATTGCGCTGGATGGAGAGTGGCTATTTTCTTCTTTGGCAATCTGATTGATATAGCCTTGAGGGTTAAAAAAAAAACAACCTCTCATCAGGTGAAATAAGGTTTAAATTAATTTAACAATAATTGACTAAAGAATAGCATAGGCTTTGATGTCATAAATTCATTTGATGAGTTGTTCCTCTCATTACTCATGAATTGAGATTTCATGACGGAAAAAGTCTCTAAGTGTCTTAGAAGAACAAAGTTTCCCGTCAAGATTTAAAAAAAACAGCAGCTACTCTATTTCAGTGTCATGAGAAACATGTTGTACTGTAATTTGCTTTCAAATATTCAGTGGAAGTATACCTTTGTAAATGTGTGCAATTTGGTGAATAAGTCTGGAATGTATATATATCATATAAATATTGTGCTTAATTCCTTTCTGTTGTCCTTTCTTCTCTGTTAACTATTTGAAATGTTTTCTGTGGCTGGTATATTTTCCTAATAGTAGAAGACTTTGAAGAAGATAATGCAGTGCCATGAATGTTTTAATGAGTAGAAGATAGCATCACAACTGAGAAAACAATTTGTTTCACAACATTCTGAACTCTTTACTTCTTCCAGATAATGTTACAGTAATAATTGTTGGTACATTTGTGTGTCAAAAGCAAAGCTGATTATTAGTTATATTTATTAAACTTTACAAAACTGTAAAATTTAGCGTGGGATGAGTTTTTTTTCATCGAGTGGGGAAATGTTTATGGCTCTGTGTTATTCTCTCTCTCTCTCTCTCTCTCTCTCTCTCT
>NW_004797390.1:67791-89619 GCF_000002075.1 Aplysia californica
TCTCTCTCTCTCTCTCTCTCTCTCCACTGGATGCATGCACAAGTCGAGCTTTGTGTGGCTTTGTTCTCCTGTGTGTCCAGACTGTTCTGTGAGGCAGTGTTTGAACACATCCCTTTGTTAACAGCCACTTCACTTCAAATGACAATGCAACAAGTTGACCTCCCAGTTGCAAAGTTAGAGAATTAGAATTCTCTTCTTTTTTTTTTAAAGTAAAGGTTTTACGGCGCTCGCAACTGCATAAGGTCATATGAGCGGCAATAGAAATCTCTTGAGCTGATGTAATGTAGCCTATGTATTATTTTACATGAAGTATTGTTTTGTTGATTTCTAATTCACGAGGACGTGTGCTTTGTCGAGTTCAGACTTAACCTCCTGTGATTTTCTCTCTCACCTTGATTCAGAGTAACGGTATTAAAAAGAGGACATTCAATAACCTATTTTGTAATTTGACTGAGTTGGCAGGAATGCACATCAGAGTGTGCATAATGTAGAGCTCAGTAGACCTAAATATTCAGTATATGAGAATTGTGGCTGTCAACATGTTTTTTATGATTTATATGTATAATTTATATTGATGATGAAAATGCATGGTGAAAATAGAGTGCATGGTGTGTTGTAGTAAAATTTGAGCTCTCTGTGCAACTTTATATGCATGTTCTTTTGGCGAGTGTTAGTGTTGTATTGCTGATCGTATTAACTAACATGCCGTATAAATAGAATTCTTCTGGCTGGTGATAATTATTATCTTACTGAAGTTCTGAATAGAACAAAATGTATAAAGAAAGGTGGAGATTTTTCTTTTTTCCGTATGACGCAAAGGTTTTTCTGGTTGGTAGTTTGGGAGTAGAATATGTGGTAGGCTGTCCAGAGCTGGTTTACAGAATCTCTTCTTTAATTACCCTTTTACTCTTTCTTGGATTACTTTTTTCTTTTCTTTTTCTTTTTCTTTTTTTTTGGGGGGAGAGGGGGGGGGGGGTGAGAGAACTGAAAAATATTGTTTTCATCACGTTTAACAAAAGTAAATGTGGGAATCTTCAACTGAATCTGTATGTTAGCTACTTCTATCTGTATGTTAGCTACTTCACCACAGAAGAATTCCACCCCGTACCATTGTGTGCTGTTGACTGTACTAATTCATATTCTGTTTCTAGACGTCCTCACAAAACGGTGAAACAGTGACGTCGCACGCATCCATGATGGACCCGTTAAGTTTCCCCACATATATTCCTCAGGTTAGTTTCTCTACATACCCCAAACGCAGTTCTAGTCTCCGCTTGATTTCAACTCTAACCTAACATAGACGGGCGCTTAATTCACCACGCAGTTTGACCCACACTCCCAGACTAGTAGTGTGATAGTGTGACTTAAAGAAATGGCCATGGACGTGTACCTACTACTAGCAATTATTAAAATAAACGGTACAAGCGTGTGATTTTGACAAACCAACCATATCATCATCCCCCGTCCCCATCCTGAGAAGCCCTGTTTCAAGTTTAGGATTAGCCTACTTCCAAATTTTAATAGCAATGGAATTAGACCAACAAGTTGCATTGTGCACATAGCTATGACAACATGTTGTTGCTTTTAGCGACACTTTGGGGACAATACAATTGGGGACAATACAAAATTGGTAATCATTTTAGGTACACTAATTTTCTGTTGCATTATAGTATAGTCCTATATTAAGAAAATTGAGTTATTTTCAACCATGAATGAAAGGCTCATCTTTTTTTCCAATTATCACAAGTAAAATAGTTTTCACACCCAGCTTTGTCAATTCCTTGTGGTTAGGTGAAGAACAACTCCACTTATAGGCCTGTTTATTGTAGAAAACAGACGGCAATTTGATTAGTGAGTTGTCCGAAATGCCAGGAAGAATAAACTCCTTGGCCCTGCTTTTTTTCCCATTGCAGGAATTGTCGTGAATGCAAACAGTTGTGTGGTTAAACTTGCTAAGTCATCCCCCAAAAACAACCCCTCACGCAAAGCTTTTGGTTTTGATTTTCATTAACGTTGAGACAACACAGCCAAACAGGCATGTGCTTATTAGAGCCTTACAGCAAAATTTTAAGTTCTTAGTGCACAAGCTTACAAAACTGCGCTCTCAAACAATTGTGTGGATCACTTGTGAAGTTTCTACATTGCTCAGACTCCTTGCAAACAGCAACTCAAGTTTTGCCTTACCATAGCTGGAGTGGGTCGCGTTGAAAGAAAAGATTTTGCAATGCACAAACCATTTTGTAGTAGAATCTATAAGGAATGGGTCATTTTAGAACAATCTGGCAGCTGGTTGGCTGTTGGTGATTGTGAACTAGACCAGTATGGAGGAGTTCGATGTTTCGCATCAAGCAAACTTCAATTAATGTATTTTGTTCTACCTGAACTATTCCTCCCCTGCTCACCATAAAGTCAATCTACAAATATGAGTTGTTTCTGTAAAATGTTCTGTGTGTGAGCACAAGGTCATATAACTGGGAAAATAACATCAAACAGATGGATGCAGTGGAAGATGGCAGCATTTAAAAGAATCAACCCAGACATAAGAGAAAATTTGTGATATGAATGCCATAAATTCAAACAGTAGGCACATTATCATTATTGTCCTTAAAATTCAAATGAATATATATTAAATATACACTTTTGTAGAGGTATTTGAGTGTTATCCAAGTGACTTAAGATAATATTGCAGTAGGTTATTTCTGAGTATACTCTTACTTCTCATAAGGAGTGCAAAAGTTAGAGCTGTTTGATTCTGTTTTGATTTCTCTGTGCTTGAATTGGCTGACTCTGAGCAAGTAGGCTATTGACTTTTAATGATTGCTGGGCCCTCCTTATATCTTTTAAATGACACACAACTCTGATTATGATAACCGTACACTTCTGGAAATGTCTTTGATCAATGCGTGGATGAGGCCAGTTTGAGGAGCATAGCAGATTTCTTCTTGATTCTTGGCAAAAGCTGTAGCAAGTGCTGTATGTCAATAATTATAATAAATGATAATAATAATAATAATAAAAGTAATAATAATAGGCAACATTTGCAATGTGCAAATTCTTGCTCAACAGCAAGCTCTATGCCCTTTACAATCTATGTTTGAAAAAGGAAATTATTGTTTGAAAATAACGAGTTCTATTTAATCAGGACAAAAGATGGTTAAAAAAAAAAAAAAGACGTCAGATGTAGAACTCTTCCCCATGCATCATTCCCACAGCATGATGTTCTCCCTTGGTGTGATGCCTCGATAGTTGTTCTTTGTCTTTCTTTTTGGTTGTCGCTTTGCTTTTTCTTTTCATGTATGGATTCTTTTCGGAGCACATTTTTCATAAGCTTCTGCTCAAGGACAATTTAATTCGGTTAAATTTTTATTGGTCATATTTTTTGTTTCTTCATTTGTTTGAGCCGTCGTTAACATATGATATCAAAATAAAGGCTGATAGAGTAGAATTTCCATATTTTTTGGACCTATCACAGATTCTTATCTTGTAAATAATGTTGGACGTCCTGCTGTAATAGGCTAACTTCCAACTAAAAGTTATAATGATAAAACTTAAGATAAGATGGTGTTCATACTGTAAATTTTGAATCGTTTCCATGTATGCTTGAAATGTGCATATTACATACTTTCGCAATATAAGTATTTACAGGCTATAATTGAGAGTAAAGCATTGGCTTTTATTCCAAGGATTCACAAGATACGTTCTTATTTATGATTATTATTATAAGATTCTTGCTAGTGTTGTTCTGTGAAGCACATAGCCACAGCAAGGCTTTAGATATTTTATGTGAGGCTTTATTATCAAATCTCTTAGCTAAAATCAGCAACTTCATGATATTAACTGATATGTTGTACCTTGTTTGAGTTTTATGTGTTTCCATTAGAGCACATTTTAAGTATTCAAATAGTTCCTTGTCAATAGTGTTATCGGAAAAGTTGCCATGCCTTTTCGCTTTACTAGCTTTGTGACTTAATGTTCTGGTTATGGGATCTGTTTTCTTAAATCTTACCGACTTTTTCTCCTCCTTCCAGCCTTTGACTTTCTCATTTTCATTTTTGAATTTGTTTTTGTTTGGGTTTTTTTTATGAAGTGTATTATTTTTCGTGCCGTTTTTTTTCTTGGGGGGAGGGGGGGGGGGTTGTTGGTGATGGTTGTGGTGTTGCTGTTGTTGTTGTTGTTGTGTGAACAGAACCAAATTGCCGGGCATGCTGGTTTCGTCAATTTTTCGCTTTTGTCCTCTTCCCTCATCTCCTTGGATGCCTGTCGGTGGCCTAGTGGTTAGGCTCTCAGACTCTGAACTGTAAGGTCGTTGGTTAGAATCCCATCAGGGACCCTAAGTTGTGTCCTTGGGAAAGACACTTTACACAAATTTTCCTCACTTCACCCAGATGAGAATGGGTACTCAGCTATAGACAGTGAAAGATCTTGTCAGTTTGTTAGTGTTCGAGCGCTTAACCAGCTGCTTGCTCTGTATACTTCCTGGGAAGCGGAGAATGTTTTCAGAGTGTTCTGTGGTCTGCTGGGGTAATAATATAGTGCAGATCGCATAAAGCTTGCTGTAGAGCAGAGGTTATGCGCTATACAAATGCTATTTTAAAAAATGTATTATTGATATATTATGCATTAACCAAACTAGTTGCTGTAATTGTATAGTTCTCTCATAATAATATTATAATATTTTTACAACACGTTTTTTTTCTCTCTCTCTCTTCTTCTCCCTCCAGGTATGTCGCGAGTTCCAGCGTGGGACGTGTTCGCGGGCCACCTCCGAGTGCCGCTACGCTCATCCTGCGGAGCACCTTGTGGTGGACGCTGCCGACAATCACGTGACGGTCTGTATGGACTTTATAAAGAGCAAGTGTACTCGGGAACTCTGCAAATACTTCCACCCACCCAGCCACCTGCAGGCCCTGGTGCGTGCCGCCCACGCGCGAAACCAAGCCGCTGCTGCTGCCGTGTCCAGCTCCCCGTCTGCCAACAACTCGGCACTGGTAGGCGGCAGGAGAGAGTGTGCATTCTCGCGGATAGACCTAGACCTAGAAGACTTAGGACTTGTCCGAAAACTTTGTCGTAAAATAATGGAGGAAATGTATAGGCCTAACTATATTTATTATTATTACAAAGATAGAGCCGTGAGATTGATTTTGTTAGACTAGAGCGTAAGATGTGGCCTATTCATGAACCAAAATTTGATATTAAATCTCTTTGAGAGAGAGAGAGAGACAAAGTAGTGAGTTCCTGTTCGAGTATATATGATATCTTGGTTTTTTCATGAACTGAAAGTTTGATATTGAATCTCCTCGAAAGAGAGAGTATAACACTGGCTTTTAGTGATCAAAATAGAGATTGGCATATTTCAGTTTTGTAATGAATAGCCACAAAAAGGGTAACTGAATTGTAGTTAATAAAAGGGGGGGGGGTATTTGTAGTTTGTTAGTAAGCCAATAGTCATGCAAATTTATTAGAAAGAAAATAACTGCACACTGTCTCCTCGATATCTCTGTCTGTCTCAAAAGCGGTGTCAACTGTGAAATATTTCTTCATGCATTCGTCCTGATGAACGTTTGTTCAAACAAATTTTTTGTGAGGGTGAACTTTTATATTTTGAGTACAAAAAGCAAATTTACAGTACCTAAAAATATTTTTGGTTTGTTGTCTGTCTGTTTTAGTCCCGATGGTATCCGTATATATATTATCCTCCTAGCTGGTTCTCTACCTCCAATTCCACTTTTTTATCTTCTTTTTTTTTTTCTTTGTTTAATGGGCTCTGCAAATTTCTTATACCCACTGCAGTCATATATGCAGTGATGCATATTTGCAATTTTTTAAAAATAGGCTCTTTTACTTTTTCCTATCTTCTGTTCATGGACTTTTAGTATTTTTATCTTCTTTTATATATCCTCTTCTATCCATCCCTCCCATCCTTCTTCCTTCATGTTTCAGTTCTTTTCCTTTTCAGTCTGGTTGTCGTCTGTCTCGGTCTCTCCTCTTTGTCCTTCAGTCTATGTTTCTCTCTTTTTCTTCTCACTCTGTCTATTTCTCTTTCTCTTTATCAGTCTATCAATCTGCCTGTCTGTCTGCCGGTCAGTCTGTCCATATGTTTATCTGTTTGTCCATCTGTCTAACTGTCTGTCTGTCTGTCTGTTTGTCTGTGTCTATCAGTATGTCTCTCTGTCTGTCTGTCCCTCTGTCGGTCTGTCTGTCAAGTCAATCATTCTATCTATCTACCCTAACAGTGGCATTGCCTCTGCTCGCAAACCTAGGCCTGCTTCAAGTCCAGGAACTCTCTCTCTCTCTCTCTCTCTCTCTCTCTCTCTCTCTCTCTCTCTCTCTCTCTCTCTCTCTCTGCAGCTTTGTTTTTTGCTCTCCCTGCCCTCTCCCCCTCCATACCCTCGGATCCTGTGTTTCTCCCTAGACTTTTCTAGCGTCCTTTAATAACATCTTTATCATGGTGAGACAACCAATCCCCCACTGAAAGTATGCTATTTTTTTTGTCACGTGGAGTCCTGTGACATACATTTTCCATTTAATGAGGGGTTATTTTGTTTTTTCTTGAACTGGTCTTCAAAAAAAAAAAAAAAAACAATTTTTAAAGTGCAATTTATGAAAAGTCAGGTCTATAGTATATGATGAATAAAAAATGAGATGTGAATAATGTAAAAAGAACAGTTTGGGTCAAATAAGTGATGGGGGTTTTCATTCTTTTAAATGAAATATAAAACAATTCAGATGGGGTTTTTATAAGATAGATCAGCAGAGTATTTATAGAGAGTAATATTTTGGATTGTCATTTCTCCTTTGTGGAGTAAATTTTAAATATTTAAAAAAACCAACGTTTTCTTCTATAAATATTGGAAAGGAACGAAAATATTGCAACGGTTATTTGAATTAAGTTGGGTTTTTTTTTACAAGATCAGGAATTGAAGTAAAGGAAGTAGGCCTACTGGTATTTTTTGCTAATTTTTTTTTTTTTTACTGTGAGTCCAGGTTACTTAAGAGGAATGGGGTAGCCTTGCGGAAGCGACTGAATGAAAATATAATTTCAGTTGTTCTTTTGAAAAAAGAAAATTAAAGTGAAGTGGAGAGAAGCACTTACAAGTGTGTACACAAACTGACCATAAGGTCAAGTTCTTATACTTGTGTTGGGGACTTCTGTCGTACAGATTATAATAGCAATCTAGTTGGGGTTAATATTCTATTCTTTTTATCCATAAAAGATAGTTGTCAACACCTCCAAAGGAGGAAGCCATTTGATATTGGGGTCAAATTCTTTGCTTTAATAATATTCCAACAAGGGAGACAAGTCAGGAATAGTGGGGGGGGGGGGGTTCAAAGAGGCGTAACTCAGTAGTCCGAAAGAAAAGGGGAACAATCCCAGCTCCTGCTTGCCTGCTGCAAGATGTTTCTTTATTATTGAGATTAACTGGACTATTATTGATTTTTATTTTGATTTTCTTCACCATTATTATCATATTTGAAGGCTTTTTTGTGTTATTTTTCTTTGTTGCTTGTTCCAAGCATGGCCATGATGTAGTTGTTTGTGAAGGAGGTCAGTGTTTGGTGTTCTCTTTTTTTTTTTTTTTCATTTCAAAATTATTATTTTTTTCAGTAACCATCAATGCGAATTTTCAGATACAAAGCATATTATTATTTGTCGTAAAAAGAACCACAGTTTTTTCCTCTGAATTGTTCCATGGACAGGGAGGGAAAACTACCTAAAGTCTTTTGATTGTAAATCACAGTTAGAAATGTACCGTAACATTCTGCTTTAAAGATTTGAAATCAGTTTTGTGAGGTAAAAATGTTACTTCTGGTACCAGGGTGTCAGAAAGTGTCCACATTCAGAGTAAAGCTTTTGAAGTCTAGGCTTGTGTCCTGGAAGTATTTTACCTTGATCAGTAGAATCAGAATGGCAAATTCATGGAAATCTTTACTATCAATTAAATGCCACTAAAGTGGATCAGAAGAATGCAAGGTCAGAATAGATTTTATTCATACAAGGATATCTCGTGGTACAGCCATTTGTCAAAATTCACACACATTGCAGAACATGTAACATGGCAGTGGTGATTCAAGAATTGTAGGTTTAAAAAAAACAAAAACAGGGGATGTTTTCTTGCCAATAACTTTTAAAGGAATTGTATAGGCCTAGCTAAGCAAAGTAAATTTCCTTTTGTCTCTAGAAGAAAGTGAGCAGCAAACACTGAGTTCTACACAAATATTTTAACACCTGAACCTTTCCGTCGTCACATATTAGGACATCTTTAACGATTTCAAAAAAAAGAGTTCTTCTCTTCTGAATTCCTAAAACAAATAATATTTGTTCAAAGTTTTCAATTTTTAAAAAAAGTATAATAATTTTTTTTCGGGAACATTATCTCCCCTCTACCCCCCCCCCTTGGCTGCACTGCAGAATGTTTTATCTCCTTTGTCTGGACAAGAAGTGCTTATTCCTGGCAAGAATGTTAGCTGTAGACCTGCTTTGTGGAAGCCTTCTCCTCAGGCTGGCCTTGAATGTGGGCTGCACTTAGAGCTGACTCTATGGATGAATGTTTTTACTTTTGGTTTTCATTTCTGGATATCTACTTGCTTGCCGCTTTGTGTGTCCGTCCATCCGGTCTTTTCATTCAGTGTCCCACAATGTGACTAACGTTGGCTGCTGACTTCTGTTAGTTTTGGTTTCCATATGTTTATTAACTGGAAATGGTCAATTTGGACATCTCATCATAATGATTATTATCACCTACCTCCGCCCACTTCTATCAATGTCCCTGGACATCCTTATTCCTTACATCTTCTTGTACTTTATGAACACTCTGCCATTCCTGTCTGTCCTTTTAGCTTCTTCCCCTTTACTCTCCACATTACTCCGCTTTAAATTCTTTTACTCTTACATCTGTACAATATTTAAGTGATCTGATTTACACCAAAAAAAATAAAAAAATTCAATAAGATTTAAAGAGGTCACACTACAGTGCCTACAAAATCCACACAAAAATTGTATTATATTCTAAGCTTTCACCTTCTTTTGTGTGTTTTTGTTTGTTCAGTTTTTTGTTGTTGTTTTTTTCTCTTTGTTTCTCTCACTCTGTGTTGTCATGCTTTTGCCTTCTATTTTTTCATCCCTCATAGATTCATTCTGGATTTACTGTTCCGAGCTCTCATTCTGTCTGTCAAACTTGATGTCAAAATCAAACAATTAAAATGAATAGGTTTCTATACCCTTACCCTCTTTCCTCCCCTTTCTAAAAAAAAAAAAAAGCCCTATGAATAATATAATTGTTTCATCTTTTTTCTATCGAGTGATATTTTGACTTTTATCTGTATCCCATCACTCTCATCTCTGCTTCTCCGCACTAAATCAGACAGATAAACTTAAGAGCCAAAAATGAAACTTGAAAAATTTAAAGATTTTACGATGAGGCAAATTTAGAATTGGTTGATAATTCTGAGTACGTGAAGAAATACGGAGACAGACAGAGGTCCGATGATGTCTACAACAATAGCTGACACATTGCAGCAGCATGCGGACTGGCACAGGAGAATATATGCCACAGTTGGTTCCCCAACCCCCCTCAGTTTCAGGGGGCGGGGGTTGTGTTAGATATGAATATATGCCAAAATATTCTCATTGGTACATAATAATTAAATGTCTTCCTACTTTCTTGTTCTGCCCGTGTCAAAACAAGCATCTGGCATGAGAAAACGTTTTAACAAAATTTCTAACTGTGCACTTGAAAAAGGAACCCCCCACCCCGCCAATTCCATGCAATACCGCGGCCTAGATGATTTGCTCCAATGATACCAGGCTAAACGTCAGTGGCATTCTGCTCTCATCAGAAGGTTGGTAAACTCTCGTTCATATTGACCCCGATCTCTGCCTGCCTGCTCCCATTTGCTGTTCCCGAGAGTCTGTTATTACTCAGACTCGCACTTGACTCGAGTCCATACAGGTTGAACCGTACGTGCTTGTCTATGGCAAAGCCACAAGGGTTTTAGATTTTAACTTATTCCATTTTGTTCGTATCTGCCTAGGAATATTATTATTATTATTATCTTTTTCAAAATCATATATCTCATTTGCCATATTATAAATTTTTGTTTTGTTTTTTATTCTTGATTTTTTTATTATTATCGTTATTATTATTTGTATTATTATTATTATTATTATTATTATTATTATTATTATCATATCATCATCATCGTTTTTAGAAAATATACTTTTTATGTATATAATCTTTATTATTAAATAATTGTACATCATATGCCATTGTTTAAGTCAGCTGTTCATAACTCTTTGTCCCTTCCCATGAGAAACCATTGCTAATGATGAGAAAGATAGCGAGCCATTTTCTTATTGATTCACTTCAGCACGTGGCCATTTTGAAAGATAACTTTTTATCAGGCTTTGTTACCCATGGGTGCTGAGGTTAACAAACTGTTAATGATCAGGATAGGATTGTGTCATGGACGTCAGTGATTGGCTCATTGTGTTTGGCTTCGTGAAAACAGAACTGAGTAATTATAGTACTGTTTCTTATGGTACTGTTTGCTGCAGAGTAAGAATTGATTGATATGTGTAGATATGTATTCCGAAAATGTCTTTAAAACACTTGAGAAATGTTCAAGAGTTTGTTCTTTGTCAGATAAGAGAAGAAGCAAATACCAAAGAGCGTGAAATTGGATCTTCAGACAAACAAGCATTATTTGTGCTGCCATTTGAACGACAACGAAAACTGCCTCGACCATACCAGTCACTGAGTCCATGACATTTTTTTCTCCTTTTTCCCCCACTCGGCACACAATGTCATGAGATTGTGTTGAAATAGGTGCAGCATTAGGTTTGGCTTTCATGATTACTTGGAAAAGTTGTTTGTCCAGCGGCTGATCATTTGAAAAGTTTTGGTTTATCCCCAGATTTAGCCCTCAATTTTTGCTGTGGTGACATCAAAGGCGAGCAAAAATTGAGGGCTTTGACTCCTTCCATATTACCCGAACCCTTTAAATTCATTTATAGCATTTGTTTTCCAGTGGTAGACAAGTTGAAAGCAGCGGATATGCCCTTCAGTTTTAGTGTTATTGAACAGCCTGACCTGTTCCACCCTTTAATTTTACAAGTTTTAGGATAGAAAGCAGTGCTTTTTTTTTCAGCATTTTATTTGTATTTTTTTTTTTCGCCATCATCCCCATTGTGCTGTCTTTGTGATCTCAATCTGGCCACAACTCACCTGCCTGTCTCTTCTTTCTTCATCCTATGTCATTTTCATCTCCCCTCATTCTTACATTCCCTGTCTGTACCTCATTGAACTCTTTTCCACTTGTCTCGCATCCGTCAATTCTTTGTCAGTGTTGGTTCTTTTTCATGGACTTGGTATGCTGACAAAAATAGGCATGCAAAGCTGTGTATTGATATTGATTAATACTTTTTGGTGGTTTTAATGTGGTGAATGTCTTGTGTTTGCTGTCTTGACAATGTCTTTGTGGTCTTAGTTTACTTTGCTCGTGTGTCCCCTTCTCTCAGAACGTTCCGGCACTTGCTGGACGTACAAGTACGAATACATAGTGACAACAAGGTCTCTCTCCGCGGCGTATATATTGTCTTTTGGTTGGCATCTTATTTACGGTCAAATGATTGAAAAAAGGGGAATATAATTGTAAGTGGATTATTAGTGGCTTCAAATGAGCTTTCTAGAAAGAAAAGTAGAAAAGCAAATTGAAAGTGAGGTTCTGAATAACTTTTAACCTATGATTACAGCAGTGGATCTTTTTGATACACCTGCAACATTCTACCCATTTCCTGGACTCTGTTTGGGCTTTTGCTATCTTTGGGCTCAGTCACACACAGCTTCGATCAGCTTTGACCTCGTAGGAGCTTCAACGTTCCATTCCGTAGGAGCTTCCACGTTTTGTTTTTCTTACCTCGTCGCTGCTGCTCGACGCGCGGCCAGATATTTGTGATCACTGCTCACCCAAGCTGGCAGGAACGCTTGTTTTGTTGGGTTACGGTTCGTTTTACCTGCTTCCAGCTAGTGACCAGAGTGAACCACCAGCTCATTGAGTGTTTATTGCGCATATCTTATCCACACTGTTTTGTCAATCTGCTTTTGATGCTTTTGTTATATACAGGGGCTAAAGCGTAAACTTGGGAACGATCATTCTGGGTTGGTGGGTTATGTTTGGTTTGGGGGTTTTTTTCTTCCAAATTTGTATATTGTCTGTTTTTTCATTTGAGTTTTCCAAATTTTATGTAACCAGACGGGTAATGGGTGCTATAATTTGAGTGAGTTGTAGAACTTTTTCGTTGTTCCTGATTCAAGAGCAATAACACGTCTCTCACATCTATGCACTGTCATTCCTAGAAGCGACTTAGCAATAATCCTATGTATGTAACAGCTCTAGTGTGACTATATTCTGTCTATACTTCTGACTGCTTATTGTACCACGGGCATGCATGAAGGAAACGCCTTTCAGAACTTTCAGATGCTTTATATCCTTTTTTTTTCCTCCTCATCTTAATGGCTTTTGGTGATCCTTTACTGTTTGTAAATCAATGTATTCAGCAAGATATCCACCCCACCCCCCTGTTGTGGGCACGGGAAATGTTAAACGAGCAGAACTAGTATACCTGCGGATTATTTGTTCAACCGTTTCAAACCCTGTAGACTACAGTTAAACATACATTCCGAACAATGTCTCCACCTTTTTGCGTGTGGTGCGTGTTGCCTATTTTTGTTCAGCTATGAGTCCTTACAAGCTTTTGTGTGTAGCATTAAACAAATGATCTGGGATCTATTTGTGTTATGATTTCCCTTTTTCTGCTCACCCTAAAAAGTTTAAAGTAAGCTTTTGGCTGATGTCAGTATTATGTGACAAATGGCAGGTGGTGTCTATTTTTTCAGCACTGGCTTTTCAATGTTTTCTTTTGATTTTCTTCATAATTGGAGTACGATAGAAAGGGTTTTCTGCCATTAGAGTGAGAAAGCCTTTCTGTGTGCCTTTCCTTTTCATTCCATATTTAAAACTTTTCTAGTTTTCTTTGGTTTCTTTAAAATACAGAAAGCTTAAATTTGCTACCGATATCTCTCAGAAAAAAAATTTAAAAGAATGAAAATAACTAAAACAAATTACAACTGTTTAATTGCTGTGTATCGCTTATTATTTATCTTAAGTGAGAATTAAGAAACAGAGAGTTCCAAGTCTGAAAATCCAATCAAATTTGTCAGTATCTGACTATAGTTTGTCACAGGAGCAGCTCCTTACATATTCTTGAAGAGTATTGACTTGAAGTTTTCAGCAAGGAGTGGAGCTAGTGATCAGCTAAGCCTGTTACAGGTGAAAACATGCTAGCACCTTTTAGGGCATAGAACACTCAATTCAGAATATAGTGACTGCCCTCAGGAATGACAAAAATTACATTTGGTGGCTGTATACTAGTTTTGAGCGTTGTACTGCACAATGTTTGAAAGTCTATGGCCCTTGCTGTGAAGTACATAAAATAATAACTGCAAGCAAATGAATAGTCTCCAGTTTATCTGGTTGGGAAATTTTTGCTTCCTGATTATACTTAACTGATCCTACTCAGTAGGACTGTTCAGCATTTTCGTAATGCCTGCCATGCTGCAGTTGATGAAGATCTTGACAGAAACAATCGAGCTCTGACTTAAAATCTGAATGAGATCAAAATTTTTCAAATTATTTATCCTTTCAGTGTAGGGCCTATATGAAAATAATATAAGATGTTCAGTGCAGTTCCATAAATGAGCAATTAATAAGTTCTTTTGTTTTGAAGAAACCTTGGTTGTTTGTAGTAGGTTATAGTACAGATCTAATAGAACTTCAAACATTAAATTGAACAATTATGTCTTTCGGAAACTGACAAACAATTATTTGTCATTGCCAGATGGTCACATAATCCTTTTCCCTCAGCATAAAAGTGAGCTCTTTTTTTAAAAATCATCTTTTTTTTAAAATGTAGTCATTTCCCCCCCACCCCATCCACAAAAGCTGTAATCCCAGACCGCTTTGTTTAGTGTTATGCATGCCAGAGTTGTTTGTCTGTCATTTCTTTCTCCAATCATTCATCGGCCGCGTCTTCATTTTCATTAATATGAGCACTTAGGCCCTTTTTACATGTTGGAAAAAGGAGAGCTCCAGCACTCTTTAGATCTGGCAACTAGAAACCATTTACTGTTGCTATTATTTAATACTTTTTTTGGTATATTCATAATTATATGCATGATGACATTCTTTCATATGGATGGTGCCTCTTATATTTTTTTTTACTTTTTTTTTTATTTCCATCACCCGTCAATGCCTGCCTTGCTGCTTGTGTTGTCTCTCCTGCGACCCTCCTCTGTGCTCCTGCGACCACTTTACAAACAAATTACTCTGCGGCCAATTCCGAAATGCCACTGGGCACTGCACTACGTGTCATTGACGTGTGCCGTCCGGCCTACGTCACGTACTAATTAGCCGTCAAGTGCCCCTGCCCTGCCGCACGCTATGGTGTTGGCCAAGAAGCGACCGCGAGACCCGGCGGATGACCTACTGCTGGTACTGCCATCTACCTCCCACCATGCTTTGCATGTGGCCATAGAGAGCTTTTGCCACGTTTTTTGCATTTAAACTTTTTCCCCGTTTTTCTTCATTTTGTTCTTTCACCACGGCCATCAAAGTGAACCTTTCACATTTTCTTTAATTTCTTGTGTGCATTTAAAAAAAGATAAAGTGTACCTTCTCTCTGAAACAAAGTATAGAGTGTTAGAAATTGCATATTTCCCCTTTTTAAAAAATATATGCCTTCAAAATGTAAATCATATCGAAATGCTGGCAGGGGTTTGATATTTGTCCCCCTCAACCTTCGATTAAAAAATATTTTGAAACAAAAAACAAAAAAAAGCCAAGATATTCTAGCTGCCTTGTTGTCACTTGCATGTGAGCTTTAATTTTATGCTTTGTGCATAGACCAAAACAGTGTAGATGGATGTTGGTGTGATGTTCCTCTGTCTGAGCGACAGTGGATTCACGACGTACTCTCTACTCCAGATTGGAACATGTTTTGTGTGATTAATAAAGCAGGGACATGTCTGCTTTTGAACGTAAACCTTAAACGGTTGATTTTTTTTGACAATGGGAACAATTTTGTGTAATGAAGACTACGAGTTAATTCAAAATTTGCAATTTCTAATCACTTGAACTTTTTCTGGTGTTAAAGCTTTCGTGTTGCGTAGAAGTTATAACGCGTAAAAGCTCTCTATGAGTAAATCATATGGTTATCGTTTTGTTTTTTGTTTTTTTTTAAATCATATATTTGTACCCAAGCATATGTCTTGTGCGTTCGACTTCCTTTGTCTCATCTAGATATTGCATTGTCTTGGATAAATATTCGTTTGTAATCATCAACAAACATTTTTGTTGGTCTTCCGTCTTTCCTTAGAGCTTCTTGATGCTTTTCTTTATTAATCCCAATATTTTTTTTTTTTTTTGAACTGCTAAAGTTGCCCTTGGAATGCAGTTAGAACTGTGTATGTTTGTGGTACCACTATGGTCAGATATATATATATATGACTTCAGTGATTTACTATGGAGCTGGGGCTGCTATTACCTCGATGCGGTTGGGTTTTTTTCTGCCCATTTGAGCTTTCAGTAGTGCAGCTTGCCTTATTGTTTCTGTCATAAAACTTTATTCCTTATTATTATTATTATTATTATTATTATTATCTGATACAAAATTTTTTGCACTTTTAGTTTGACACAGCAGAGTGGAAATACTTTTTTTTTTTTTTTCGCTCGGTTTCATTGAAATGAAAGGGAATGGGTAGTGTTTCAGATATTTAAAAAATTTTTTGGGGGGTTTATTTCACGAATCAGACTGATAAGGATATTTTTGCATACTAAGACAGACAGGTGTTTTGGACCCCATATCAGATGCTCTGAAAGAACGTTGCACTGTGTCAGGTTTTTCATTGAATCAAAATGCTTCATTTTTATTTTTTTTAGAGAACTCCTACCTACTGATGGGGGTTTATTTTTTTCTATTTTTTTTGTACAGTACCTCACTTTAATACTGAAACGGTGTAGAGTAGATAGTAATTTTCGCTTTATAAAAGGTAAAAGGTGGGAATTTTTTCATCCTGCTGGATACTTAGTGTTGCCTTAAATTACAATTCTCCTCTATCTGCCATTCAGCTGTCTTATGTGTCATGTTTTTGTGAGTGTTTCTCGTCTCAGTTCCACATTTCATCACCATGTGGTGTTGTAGTGTTCCATTTCATGTTTTTATTCGTAGGTTTATATTGGGGGGGAGGGGGGGGGTGTGGAGTATATGAGTCGTGTGAAAGAAGCTGGACATGATGAAGAACATGAATGGTGAGTGAATTGATGAAAGGGACTTGAGAGGAGCGTGGCTGGCCAGTGAGGTGAGTGCATGAGTGCATTTGTGTTGTTTTATATGGTATTTTGTATCAGCACATTATTAACATATTTTTTCCCCCACCCTCTCCCACTCCCACTCCAACTCCGGATAATTCCGGGCTCTCCTCTCGACCTCCTGTCTGTCATCCTTTTGCTTATGACGCGCCTGCCTGTGGCCACACCCACCTTGTGATGATGATGATGCCTGCACGGACGATGACAACTCCAATCTCCAACCACCTCCCCACGGAACCCTGCACTGACCACCACTACCACCATCATCATCTGGACATTGTGACCACCCCACCCTCCCACCCCCCTCTCCCGCTCCCCTCGACAAATGGCACACACCATCGTACCTTCGTGCCTTTCAGCAAAGCACAATGCCCGGTGTGATGCCCGCCTACAAGCGCATCGCCATGGGAGACATCAGCAAAGGGGGCTTCCCCGTGTACCAGACGAATCCGTTGATGTCACCGCTGCAACACACGTCGCTTATGCAGCTACAGCAGCCTCAGTCTTACATACCCATGTCCTGTGAGTAACCATGCTGCCACGCCAGCACCTCCACCACATCCACCACCACCACCACCCACCTACCCCACACCTGTGTCCGTGTCTCTCTCTGTCCCTGTGCCAATGTTTTCTATTTGCTTTGGATATTCCATGTACAGGTGTAGCCCCTTCCTGTGTATGTAAGTGTATGCATTGATGTGGCTCAGATCAGCTGTTTGCAAACCTGTGTCAGTGGCGCTTAACTGAAACATGAAAATGCTGCCCACCTCACATCCACCCCGTGTCCATCCGCCCACCCGGTGCACTTGGATAAAATAATTATTTCAAATGCCCAAAATCTGTGCGTAAAAAGGTTTTATTTCTACTTTTAAGACTTCAGGATTTTTTCTAGGTGTGAATATTTTTTTTTGTTTGGTAGGAGGAAGGGGGTGGGGGTGGGGGTGGGGGATTACAGGGAAAGTTCCAAAAGACTGATAGCACTGTGAGAAGTGGATCCATCTCCCGACTGCAGTATAATTTATTTTAGCTAGAACTTTTACAACACCAAGTACTCAGGCTAGAAACGAAGAGGCAGACACCCAAAAGATGAATTGAGTCAAATTGCAAGACAGAAATGGTTATTCAGGAGTAGCCAAGAGTGGTTTCTATATATCGTCAGGCTGGAACTCAAGCATGGTTTTTTGTTTAAGAATCTTAAGACTGGATGATATTCCAGTAGGCAAAAGGGAAAGAATCTTGTCTTTCTTCAGTTCACAAAAGATACTACTGCAGTTATACTCGTGTGAATTTTTAAACAGTTTTTTAAAAGGAAAACAGTGCAGCTGAACAATAAATCAAGACAGAATCTTCCCACTCTGAAAAAAATAGTTATAACCCTGTCCGTACGCCCTGGGGTCATTTTGTACCCATTGGGGTTGTATTCTCCACATTTTAGAATACTTCTAGTGAGAAGATCTCTTTGAAACTTTCAGTATTTTTCAAAAAATCATTTTGATAGACTGCTATGCAAAGCGTATGGATCGGATTAACGAGTAAATTTCCTCGTTGGAAAGTGGGGGCACAGAGTTACCCACGTCGTATGGATACGATAGTAAAACACGACGTACGGATAGGGTTAAGTGGTGGCACAGAGTTCCCCTCGTCGTATGGATACGATAGTAAAACACGACGTACGGATAGGGTTAAAGTAGGAATTAAAGAAGTGGAAGAATAAAGAAATCTTTTACCTCGATCCGGACAAGGGAAACAGTTTATATTTTAGGGGTTTTTTTGTCTTGAGAATGATACTATTCCATAAAGTCGACTAGTTCAGCAGATGTTCTTGGCCCAAAGTTTTGATGTTTTTTTAATGCAGCTAGTTTCTGAATCTGTGGTGTTAATTGCAAATACTCAGGAATTATTTGGTGGAAATTCCAACTAAATGTTTCTTTAAAAAACAAAAGCGAGAAAATATATAGATCTATATATGAGGTAGGTACAATAATTGGTAAAAGAATTCGAAACTTGTTTTCTCTTTCGTAAAAACTTTTGGTTTCAGGACTGAAAACAGTTAAACTGCGTGTTGAAAATAATTTTTTTCTTGGCTTTTCCAAGGGCTCAGAGAACCGTTTGGTCTACTTGACTTAATGCTAACGAATTGTGTGAGAAGCACGGGTGTCATATTTCCTGTTGTTGTACATTCTGGAAGGAAAGGCTCATAAATTAATTAATTGCCTGGAAATTACTCATTTTTCCTGCGAATCGTGTTTAGGCAGAAGTTTTCTTTTACTGTTCAGGCACTAGATATGCTTCAAAAAACAAAAACACCTATCTTGTGGTCATCATAATTGTGAGCTTTTAGGCACAAGGGGGCTATCCTGAAAAATACTGTTTTGAGAAAACCGAAGGTAAAGTTTTTGCCCCTAGTTCAGTTTCATGAAAAGACAAGAGTTTTCTCTATAACCAAACAGATATATATATACACACACCAATGAAACCAAACTTCTCCTATAGGTAGGGCAATGCCCATTTTTGGCATAGGTCAAGATTTCTGGAAACCCCCGAAATCTGGGTTAGCCCGCTTGTCCTTAGAAGTGACCATTTGTGATATTTTTTACGCAGATTCCACCCTAGCAGGTCAGGGTAAGATGTTTATGGTAACAATACTCAAGGTTTAGGATACGTGTGGTGACAGGGGACGGGTGTGGGGTGTTGACCCCTTTGAAATACAGTCAAATAAATCATAATTATCATATGAAGAGCGGTTTTCCAAAACTCTGTCGTCAATTTTGACAAGCACCTGGTTTCACCACGACGCCACACACATACATTGTCTCAGACAGACATATCCACGGCTCACAGCAGAAAGGTCTGTGTCCCGGACTCCAGCATTATTAAATTCTAAATCATTATATACTGGTTGAGAACAATAGATACGGGGTAAATGGAAGCAAAACCAATAAATTTGGGAAAAAAAGAATATTAATCCGCAGACAGGAAAAAAAGGCTAAAACAGTTCCTGGACATGGATGGCTGGTGCCTCTATAAATAAATCATTAATGTTCAAGGTCTTCGTTATATACTCATGTGCACATAATGATACATAAATGGGTCATGTGTACATTATAAACGTGTGAGGCATCATGGTAAAACCAGACGCGTGTCAACCTTGACTTACTGAGTTTTGGAAAAACCACGCTTCATATAATGTCGGGCAAAATAGGCTCGTGCAGAAAATTCAATCTTGACATTATACTGCATGCCTCTGATCACATTTGCTAAGCTTGAATATCTGAACCATATTACTGCAATTTTGTAAACCTTTTCAACTTCTTAATTGTGTTGTTGGCTTTTGTGTGGGGATTCACTTTATCCTTTGGATTTTGAGTAGATTGCTGTTCCAGAATTCCATACGTTCAACAATGAGAAAGTGTCTTAGAAGCAAGGCTCTTTTTCCAGCGTTGATTGTTAGGCTAGGCTACACTGTATCTGAAAATACAGACTTACGGTCAAGACTTTGTCCGACAGTAATTTCGTTTCAGGCTTTTTTCAAATGCAATTACTGTACTCGACACTCAAAGGATGAAAGTGAATTTTTTTGTACACATAATTTTTTCTCAGCTCTCTGATTGCCTTTACTATTTGCACCCATCACCCGCTCACCTCTCTCTTCCTTTGTCTCTGTCTCTCTCTGTCTATCGTCTCTCTGTGTCTCTCTCTCCCGTCTCCCTGTGTATATGTGCATGTTTGTCTTTTAGTTCTCTCTCTCTCTCTCTCTCTCTCTCTCTCTCTCTCTCTCTCTCTCTCTCTCCTTCTCTCTCTCTCCTTCCTCAACTCAATCACCTGTTTCCTTTATCTGGGCATTGAATGTGTAAACCGATGCTCACTTTGCATGTGATTCTCCTAGCACTAATGGGCACTAAGTAGTTTCTTTTGGCTGTAGTTGTTAATTTGGTATTACTACTTCACCTCTTAAGTTATAACACTTTTAGGTGTTTGCTTTTGTGCTTGAATGTTTCATTGACGTTACAGGGACATGGCAAGTTTTCTTGTTTTAGTAAGAGTTTTACGGCACTTGCAACACAATAAGGCCATATAAGTGCTGAAGATTAGAGGTGTTACAAGAGAGAAACGAACACAAAAAAGGAGGAGGAGTGATTAGGACGATAGATAGGAAAGAAGGAGTAGATCACACCAGAGCACCCGCCAACAACCTATGGCCGGTTTTCTACTAAACTGGTTCATTTATTTAGGGTCTTTAAGTCCTATAAAAAGCTGCCGAATATTTTATCACAAAAGGCTGCAAGTTTTTGCTAAAAGAGATCTATTTTAATTGAAGTGACATTTTCTGAGATGCAAATGAAACGGTTGTGGTGATGGGGGTTAGGGGGCGGAGGAAATTGATGAATGAAAATAAAGTGCTGTTTTTTCAGCATGATGAAAGGGATACATGGTTGGGTTTTTTTTTCTTTCTGCCTTATAATTTGCTGTCATGGGCGGCAAACAACTTGGCCTTATTTTAATGAAAGGGATGTTGTATAGTCTGGAATAGGTCGATTCGTCTGCATTTTTTACTCGAAGTTTGTGGTTTTTGTACCTTGAAGTTTGTAGTTTTTTTGTGCCCCTAACGATATACAACCTCTGCAGTATTTTGCTGATTTCCACCTACAGAAGGGTGTTAGCGTCAAACATCTTGATGACCTTATACAGTTGCGAATGCCATAAAACACTTACCAAAATAAAAAGCAAAAAAACCCAAACAAACCCATCTTGATGAACGACGGATTTATTAATAGAGTTAAGAAGAAGGGGGTTTTTTTCTACGTAGTTCAGAAGACAAAATTTTTAAAGGAAAGTTTGCTCTTGGGTTGGGTTATGGACTCTGACACAAAATCTTAAAAGATGTGAATTCTTGCCATGTGCTTGTAGCTAATTGATGTCTGTGCTAACCTCAGAAATTATTGTTTGTTGTTAATTTCTCTATGGATTCAGGATGGTTAGGGTTGGGTTTTTTTGGTTGTTTTTTTTTTTTTTGGTCGTTTTTTTTGTTTTGTTTTTTCTTGTTTAATAACGCGGTGATTTTTTGTTGGCTTTTAATGTTTTGTTGCTTCTAACATTTGTTAAAATAACTGTAAATTATTTTGTTAATTAATTTGGGTTTTGTTTTCTGTTTTGTTCTATATTTCGGTTCTTTTGTATATATATTTAATCCGTTTCTAACAGTTTGTGTTGTGATTAATGAAGTACAGTAATTTTTCTGTTCTCGCTGTATTTTTTTTATTTTTTTCCCTTTTGAGTTCATGCCTTGTTTATTATTCTCTTTTCTTCCCCCCACCCTTGTGAATGCGCTTTGCCTGTGCCCACATGCATGCGCTCTGCTTCTCACCATCTCGTATCACTCACCCGCACACCAAAAACATTCCC